>NC_091472.1:318109250-318373615 GCF_036971445.1 Narcine bancroftii
TGAGGTCTTCATGAAGGTGTGAGTAAAAAGCAGGCAGGGGCCTGAATTAAAAGGTTGGGGAGAGGGAAGCATGGGCAGGGGGAGGTCTTCAGACCCGGACAAAAGGTATTAAATGGATATGAATGGGACTCAGGAGAGAGGGAAGCGGAGACGTGATTGGGGGAGGGGTGTTGTTTTTGGCTCTGTGAAATCAGAGCTGGGTGAAGAAGACAGAGGGAGAGATGGGGAGCAGGGCTAATGGAAATCGGAATAGTCAACGTTAACATCATCCGGTTGGAGGAGGTTGGGGACAAAGGCTTTTTTTAGACATACAGCATGGGAACAGGTCCTTCCGGCCCATGAGCCTGTGCCACCCAAATACACCCTCAACTCCTGGGTACCTTTTTGAATGGAGGGAGGAAACCAGAGCTCCTAGGGAAAACCCACGCAAACAGTAAAAGAACGTGCAAACTCCTTACAGACAGCACGGGATTCAAACCCGGGTCACTTGCACTGTAATAGCAGGTTGGGAAGTCTAATTTGAAGGCATAGGTTAAGGGTGAGAAGAAATTTTAAAGGGGACCCGAATGGCACCTTCACATAAAGGGTGGTGGATGTGTGTGGACATGGAGACCATGACCACATTTAAAATGCACTTCAGCAGGTTCAAGACTATGGAATGTTTGGAGAATATTGGCAAAACACAGGGAGACAACTGGGTCAGCATGGAAGAGTTGGACCAAATGCCCTATTTCCACGCTATATGGCTCTATGATTGGCCACGAAGGAAGCAGGTTTGGTCCTGCGATGAACAGGCAGGAGATTGATGGACATACAAAGTCCTCGAGCTCACCTCATGCATGTAAAGTGCATGCAGACTCATTTCGGTGGAGGCATACTCAGACAGCAGCGTGCTATGGAATTGCCTCTCCCTGCCGCTGCTCCCAGAGTTCAGCAGTCGCCCCTCCTCACTGCTGGAAACAAGTCACAAGACCAGGGTTAGTCACATTGGGAGCAGGAGTCGACCATCTGGCCCATCACGCCCGTGTCACCAGCCAATGAGATCAGGCTGATCCAGGCTCAGCTCCACCTGTCTGAATATTCCCCAGAACCCCTATTTCCTCTAGCCTTCAATAGCTATCTGCATCTTACATACAGCTAATGAGGCAGTGTCCACTGGTTCCCGGGCAGCAAACTCGATTCACCCCTCCCTGAGAGGAGCAGTTCCTCAACTCCGTCCTAAATCTATTCTCCCGAATCTTGAGGCTCTGTCCTGAGTTCTCGTCTCACCCACTTTCCTTCTTCGACCTCATCTAATCCTCTCATAATTTTATTTCTCCATAAGACCGAGGAGCAGAAATAGGCCATTCACCCCATCGAGTCTTCCTCACCATTTAATCATGAGCTGATCCAGTCTCCCTCTCAGCCACACTGCCCGTCTTTCTCCCCATAACCTTTGATGCCCTGGCTCATCAACAACCTCAATCTCTGCCTTAAATACCCCCAATGACCCGGCCTCCACAACTACCTGTGGCAACAAATTCCACAGATTCACCACCCTCTAGCTGAAGAAATTCCTCCACATCTCTGTTCTATGTGGAAGCCCTTCAATCCTAAAGTTGTGCCCTCTTGTCCTAGACTCTCCTATTGTGGGAAACAACCTTTCTCCATCTACTCTGTCCACGCCTTTCAACATTCAAAATGTTTCAATGAGATCCCCTCATTCTCCTAAATTCCAACGAGCCCAGGCCAAGAGCTGTCAAACGCTCCTCATATAACCCTTTTGTTCCCGGAATCATCCTGTGAACCTCCTCTGAACCCTCTCCAATGTCAGCACATCCTTTCATAAATGAGGAGCCCAAAACTGCTCACAATCTCCACGTGGGGTCTCACCAGGGCCTTATAAACCTCAACATCACATCCCTGCTTTTCTATTCGATGCCCGCTGAAATGAACGCCAGCGTTGCATTGCCTTTTTCAACACCGACTCAACCTGCACATTTACCATCAGGCTCCTGCATGAGGTCTCCCAGGCTCCTTTGCACCTGGGGATTTTGAATGTTCTCCCCATTTAGAAAATAGTCTGCTCATTTATATTTTCTACCAAAGTGCACGACCATTCATTTTCCGACATTAATATACAGCATAAAAAGCAGTGGCCCCAACCCCTATGGACACCACCAGCAACTGGTCGCTGACCAGAATATGATCCCTGATTCCGACTCTCTGCTTCCTGCCAATCAGCCAATGCTCTCCCCACACTCGTACATTTCCTCTTAGACCAGGGACTTTTATCTTGCTCAGTAGCCTTGTGTGCAGAACCTTGTCAAAGGCCTCCTGAAAATCCAAATACACATCACTGCATCTCCTTATCCAGCCGGCTGGTCACTTCCTCAAAGAATTTTTTTTCCGTGGTTTGTCAAGATATTCCCTTAAGGAAACCATGTTGGTCTCTTATAGATTACCCTCATCCTTCCAAACTCCAATGAGTCTAACCCCAGGTTATCTGGTCGCTCCTCAGAAGGTAACCCAAATTTTGGATAACATCCTCTGAAAAACCTCAGTGGGCTCTTGCTGTGCCCTCTCCATAAACACTCTCAGCCTGGGGAAATGGAGGGTGTTCTCTCACCACCATCTTCCCTGCACCTCTCCCCACAGCCTGGCCACAATACCCTCAGGTGAAGCTCCTTCGAGATTGGTGACCACCTCTAGTCCACCCTTCATTGACAACCTCCAACTCAAACTCCCCATCCATCCAGTCACACCCCATCCTGTCCGTCAGACCCAACCAGACATCCCAGCCGTATCCCAACTGTAACCCCCGTCAACACCAGGCTGCCTGTCTCTCTCCCACCTTCACCCCAGCCAAGCCCAACAGCCCACTCATGCCCAATTCCCAACCCCCTCTCTCACACACAAACCTGACCCTCCCCCCCCCCCCCCCCCACCACCCCATCTGGTCCACCCTAATGGACCCTCTCAACCTCGGGCTGGTCAGGTGCCTACCCGTACGCTGCCCTTCTGTTCTCGGGCTGGAAGAGGGAGGCCAGAGTCTGGCTGACCTGGTCGTGAGAGAATGAGCGAAGGGAGGAGGCCACATCGTTGGAGCACTCCCCGTCTTGATTGGGAACCAGTGACGGAAGGCTGGCAATCAGGCTGTGAGGCTGCAATAAAAAGGGCATGGTTAGACAAATCGCCCACCAGGACCCTGCCCTAAGAGCACCCAGACACTGGGACCCTGCCCCTGGGGCACCCAGACCCCATGTCACCCCTGGACCCTACCTTTGGGCACCCACACCCCTGGTGCAACCCCACCCCAGGGTCCTGCCCCCTATCTAGATGGAGGACACCCCAGCTGCCCCACCCATTAGTGCACACCTTGCTGTTGATCCATGTAAATGACCTGGACTTACGCACTCTTCAGCCTGCCTGTACTTGGCCTTGGGCCATTGGCTGTTATTATAGGAAAGATATAAACAAAATAGAGAGAGTGCAGAGAAGGTTCACGAGAATGTTGACAGGATTTCAGGGACTGAGTTACAGGGAAAGGTTGTGCAGACTGGGGCTTTTTTCTCTGGAGCGTAGAAGATTGAGAGGGGACTTGATAGAGGTGTTCAAGATTTTAAAAGGGACAGACAGAGTAAATGTGGATAGGCTTTTTCAATTAAGAAAGGGGGAGATTCAAACTAGAGGACATGGTTTAAGATTGAAGGGGGAAAATTATAAGGGAACATGAGGGGAAATTTCTTTACGCAGAGGGTGGTAGGGATGTGGAATGAGCTTCCGGCAGACGTGGTCGAGGCGGGATCATTGGTTACATTTAAGGAAAGACTGGATCATTACATGGATAGGAGGGGACTAGAGGGGTATGGACCGGGTGCTGGTCAGTGGGACTAGGAGGGTGGGGATTTGCTACGGCATGGACTAGTAGGGCCGAACTGGCCTGTTCTGTGCTGTAAGTGGTTATATGGTTATATGGAATTGGATTAACCCTCCTGGCACCAAGCCATTGGTTCACTGTAAATGATCTGGGCTGGACCCTCCAGCATTATAAAGGACCACGCTTTCCTTTGCTCTTTCTCTCGACTCCTCGTGGCCCATGAGTATCACCTTCTGTATTGGATTGGGGTGAGTCCTGAGGCCAGTTAGTGAGAGCCGTCTCCATACAAGTCAAGGGGTGGGGGCACGTAGCGTTACCTTGATCTGATTGTTTACGGTATGTGGGTTTGTGCCATTCCTAAGTTTTGTTGGATTTTCCCTCATTACCCACCGTCCACATCCATCCCCTTGCCAACTGTGTTTAGGTTAATTTAGCGTTTAGATTCTGTTGTTTCCTTTGCATCTGTTGAGAATAAACTTGTGCTCTGTACCTCGATCTCGGCCTGGTTCTTGTTTTTTTGGAAAATTTTATTTATCATTTCCATCAATATAGACAAAAAGAAAAATTCAATGAATACAATGTTAATCGTTCGATCATGCATATAGTAATACAAAAATCTTTTCTCCAAAACTCCCCTCCCTCCCAAAAGTATAAGAGAAGAAAGAGACACCTTCGACATCCTACTACTACATACATTTACATACATCATAATTATGTTCATTAATTATTATTGTTAATTTCTAATTGAGAGGGGTGGATAAGGGTGGAAGGAAACTTATTCTTAAAATCCATAGATGGTTTCCAAACACTATAAAAATTTTCAACTCGATTTCTTAAAGTGTATGCAATTTTTTCTAAATGTTGCATTTCACTGTGCCCACCTACTTAATAATACTTCATAACCAGCTTTCCATATTATCACTGGACATTTCTTTGCAACCACTATTCCTATATTGAAACATTTTTCTTGGCATTTGTCCAATTTCAGTTGTATATCCTTTTCATAAATATCCCCAAGTAAAAAAATTCTTGGATCCTTTTGTATCTTTACCTTCATAATTTGTCCTAATAATAGACTCAAATCGTTCCAAAACCTTTCCACTTTTTCACAAGACCGCACTGAATGTAAAACAGTCCCTATTTCTTTTGTACATCAGAAACAGTTATTAGAATAATTAGGGTTAAGTCCATTTAATTTTGGTGGAGTATAATTGATGGAGAAATTATATTGAACCGTTTGGCATCTGGCATTAACTGCATTGACACAATTTTGACCATATTTCCTTTTGAATTTTATATTTAAATCTTTCTTCCATCACATTTTTGATGTAAATAAATCTTTTTTCTTTGTGGTTTCTTGTAATTTTATATGCATATTAGTAATAAATTTCTTGACCATAAATGTATCTGTTATTATATCTCCAAATTGACTCTAGTTTGCAAGCCTCAAATCTGTTCCCAATTTCCTTTTTAAATATGATTTTAATTCATAATATGCAAAAATTGTATGGTTATGTATATTGAATTTCTCTTTTATTTGCTCCATTGTTTTAAAAAAAATCCTAGGAAATTATCTTTTATCCTCTGTATACCTTTACTATATACTGTGGACCTTTACTGTGGACCTTTACTGTGGACCTTTACTGTGGACCTTTACTGTGGACCTTTACTGTGGACCTTTACTGTGGACCTTTACTGTGGACCTTTACTGAGGACCTTTACTGTGGACCTTTACTGTGGACCTTTACTGAGGACCTTTACTGAGGACCTTTACTGAGGACCTTTACTGAGGACCTTTACTGAGGACCTTTACTGAGGACCTTTACTGTGGACCTTTACTGTGGACCTTTACTGTGGACCTTTACTGTGGACCTTTACTGTGGACCTTTACTGAGGACCTTTACTGAGGACCTTTACTGTGGACCTTTACTGAGGACCTTTACTGAGGACCTTTACTGAGGACCTTTACTGAGGACCTTTACTGAGGACCTTTACTGAGGACCTTTACTGTACCAATTATCAAAGAAAGAGTTATTCAAAGTAACAGGAAGAAGTTGGCTTTGTTTTAACAACATTTTTGGTCATTGATAATTTTTAATTCCTCTCTCAGTATGGATTCCATTCCATATTTTGAATAAATGTTTTGAAACTAATGTCTCCTTAGTTCCTTTAAACAATTCACTATTTCATTTATACAGAATTTGCTCTGGGATAAATTCACCAATTTTATTCATTTCAATCTGAACCCAAGCTGCTTTTTCACCCCTTTGATAATAGGAGGATAAAAATCTCAATTGAGCTGTTTTAAAATAATTCTTAATATTTGGTAACCTTAGTCCTCCCTGATCAAATTTCCATGTTAATTTTTCCAAACAAACTCTTGATGTCTTGCATTTCCAAATAAACTCTCATATTATTTTATTCAAACTTCAAAAGAATGATTCTGGTACATGAATGGATAATGATTGAAACAAATATTGTAATCTCGGGAAAATATTCGTTTTAATACAATTCACTCATCCTATTATCGTTATTGGCCAATCTTTCCATCTTCTCAAATCCTCTTCCAACTTTTTTAATGATGGCAAATAATTTAACTTAAACAAATTCTTAATATTTCTATAATTTTTATTCCCAAGTATTTAATTGCATCATTTTTCAATTAAAAATTTTAAATCTTTTACACTGAGAATAATCCATATCCACCATGAGCATCACCTCACTTTTATCAACATTAACTTATAACCCGATATTAGTCCATATTCTTTTAATCTCTCATTCAATTTATTTAATGACATTTCTGTTCTAATTAAATATACTATAACATCATCTGCGAATAAATTAATTTTATGATTTTTATCACCTACTTGAAAACTGTTAATTTCTTTATCAGTTCTAATTATCTCTGCTAATGGCTCGATTGATAATGCAAATAAAAAAGGTGATAATGGGCAACCTTGTCTTGAACTCTTTTCTAACAAAAAGAGTTTTGACATTGGTTAATTTGTAATCACTTTTGCTTTTGGCTGATCATATAATGCCTTTATCCAATTCATAGAGGTATTTGAAATCCCAAAAGCATTAAGTGTTTCAAATAAAAAGTCACATTCCAATTGATCAAATGCTTTCTCTGCATCTAACGCGACCGCTGGGATCTTTCTATTTTGTGCTATATTTAGCAAACTTAAAAATTTAACAATATTGTCTGCCACTCTTCTATTCCTAATAAAACCAGTTTGATCTATATTTATGAATTTTGGCAAAAATTCAGCTAACCTGTTAGCTAGTCATTTTGATACAATTTTGTAATCTGTATTCAATAATGATACAGGTTTATATGAAGAAGGTTGTAAACAATCTTTCCCTTTCTTTGGAATCACTGTTATTAATGCTGTTTTAAATGATTCTGGTGATCATGTACCTTTTCATTTGGTTTAATATCTCCATTAGTACAGACATTAATAACTCCTTATACTCTTTATAAAATTCTGGTGGAAAACTATCTTCACCCAGTGTTTTATTATTCTGTAAAGACATTAGGGTCTCATAAACTTCTATTTTAGAAAAACTTTCAGTCAACATTAACTTTTCATCTTTCTTTAGCACTGGTAGTTTAATGTGTCTCAAATAATCTTTCATTTTATTCTTGTCTTTCATAGATTCTGAATGATAAAGTATAGCATAAAATTCCTTAAAATTATCATTTATTTCCTGTTTTAAGTAATCTGACCAGTAGGTTTCTGAGTTGCAGTTATTGTTCTAGAAATTTCTTCTGTTTTTAATGGTTATGCTAGAACCTTATGAGCCCGTTCACCCAAACTCATAGTATTTTTGCCACGATCTCATTAAATCCCTCTCCACTCTATGTCTGTATTGAATTCAACTTTAATTTCTTTGACCTCATCAATTTTCTCCTCTTACCTTTTTGCACTTGAATTTTCATCTCCAATTTCATTATTTCTTTATCTAATTGATCTACCTCTTTCACATAATCTTTCTTTACTTTAGAAGTGTAGGCTATTATTTGATCTCTTAAATATGCCTTCATAGAGTCCCATAGTATAAACTTGTAACTGAATCTTTATTGGTTTCTAGAAAAAAATGTATGTATGTTGCCTCATATATAATCACAAATTCTTTTTTCTTCAATCAAGTTGTATTTAATCTCCATCTATAACCTATCTTTTGCTCTTCTTCCAACAAAATTGAGAAAATTAAAGGTGAATGATTCGATAAAACTTGTGCTTGATATTCCACCCTTTGTACTCTGTCGAAATTGTGTAGAAATTATAAATCTATCTATTCATGAATATGTTTAATATCGAAAAAAGTAAAAGGAATAATCCCTTCCATTTGGATGAATTTTCCTCCAAATATCCACTAGGTTCATATCTTTCATTAAATCTCTTATCATTTTTGCTACTTTATTTTTTGTCACTTTATCTCCTGACCTATCTAATTTAGGATCTAAAGCAAGATTAAAATCCCCCCCCCCCCCAGTATAACTTTCTCCTTAGCATTAGATAAATTCATAAAAACATCTTGCATAAATTCACCATCATCTACATTTGGTGCATTTACATTCATTAGGGTCCATTGTTCTGAATAGATCTGACAATTTACCATAACATATCTTCCAGCTACATCTCTACTAGTGTCCAGAATTTTAACTGGTAGTTTTTTATTTATCAATATTGCTGGACCTCACCTTTGAGTTAAATGATGATGCTACTACAGTCCATACCCAGTCTCTTTTTAATTTTTCACGTTCCTTTTCTGTCAAATGTATTTCTTGTAAAAAACCTATATCTACTTTAATTTTTTTCATATATACTAATTCTTTTTTCTGCTTTATTTGATTTTGTAACCCATTAATATTAATACTAATAAAATTCAATTTATCAGCCATCCAGTCTTCCACATAATCTACTAAAACCATCTCCTCTCCCTTTCGAAACACTAACAATACAATTCATAATATAATTATCATATTTAGGTGCAATTAGTAAAGAAAAACAGGAAAAGATCAACCCCCCCCCCCCCCCACCAAAGGCATACCTTGTTAGTAATACGTCTTTACTTCCCTGATCTATAGAAGTTTAATCAAAACCACACCTGCTCGCATGACTCCACAGAGGCCAGGCACATGCTCTCAATCAACTCCCTCAAAATATTATACTGTCTTTTATTGCCTCCAATCTATTCAATCTCTACCAATTACCAGTTTCAGTTTTTCATAGATCTACCAGGTAAGAACTTTCCTCCCTAACACTCCCTCTCTCTCTCACAAAACACATCTTTTCTACTTTATACCCTCAGCTGAAATCTTTCTGCAACCTCCCTCATTTCAAGCATTACCCAGTTCTTGTCTCTCTTTCTCAGGCAATGAATCTGCAAACACTTTTGCTTCATTGGGTTCCAAAAAAAATCTATTTTTTTCTTCAAGAACAAAAATCTTCAATACTGCCGGTTACCTTAGGACAAAAGCATAACCTTTTTTCCATAACACATTTTTAACAGCATTGAATTTTTTTTTTCAACAAATCAAAACTTATATCAGGGTAAAAGAAGATCTTATTTCCATCGTAAATTAACGGTGATTGCCTCTTGTTCGCTTGTTTCACCACCAGTTCCAGGATCTTTTCCCTCACCTTGTAATGAAGTAACTTGACCAGTATTGGACATGGATTTTGATCTGGCTGCGGTTTTGGTCGTTACGTTCTATGGGCTCTTTCAATCTCGATATCTCGAAATTCAGTTACTCCCCCCAAGTATTTCAGAATCCAACATTGCAAAAATCCCTTCATGTCTTGACCTTCGTTGCCTTAAGTCCAACAATTTTTATATTATTTCTTCTACTGAAATTTTCTAAACTGTCAATTTTCTGAGTTAGTTGATCTTTTGTTGCAGCTGCTTCTGCTTGAATTTTTTTCATTTTTTCTTTAACATTTTGAATTTTAAATTCATTCCCTTTCATTTTTTCTTCCACCACTTCAAATTTTTTATCCATTTGCGACATTTTTCCACCTATTTTATATAACCTTTATTTTCAACTATACTCTCATTACATTTTTTAACGTCCATTGTCAACGGCCGCTGAGATTGCTGAGAAGTATTCATATATTTCATTTCTTCTTCTTTCTGATCACTGGAGCTGGAGGCTTCTTGAGCTGTTTTTAAGATTGCCTCCGCTTTTTCCAGTGGTCTGCCTACACACGACTCCACTCGCCTGGGCAGAGTCACTTCTCCAGTGGAAGGTGGCCATTGTCGGGGGAGACCCTCCACAGCGACGTCCAAGGTCTCCCCAGCTCCAGGCTTCTACCCACGGGCTCCTGCCTTCCAGACAGCTCCAGGATCCTTCTCCAAAGTGGGCCTCTCTTTATCAGCTTCCTTGTCTTGTTCAAATTCTTGAAAGATAGTAATTGTTTTATCCTTCTCAGGTGCCATTCTGAGTTGTTCTGTAGGCCTTCCAACAGCTTTTCTTTCTATTTTCTTTTAATCACTTTAGCCTTTTTAACTCTTTTTTTGAAACTTTTACAGGGAGAAGGGATTCCAAGTCTAGCCCCTCGTCATCACGTGGCACGCCCTCCCCCCCCCCCCACCCCACGATCCTTCATTTATAACAAGGGGGAAGGATGGAGGGGGGAAAAGGAGATCAGAAACCAGAGAAGTCGACATTAATGCTGTCCGGCTGGAGCATGGCCAGACAGAACATCAGTGTTGTTCCTCCAGTTTGCAGGTGGTCTGGGCAGGACAGTACACGAGGCCATAAACAGACACGAGTGTGGTTTACGGGTGATAAGTTACTGTTTACTGCTGGAATTTAATTGTGTCAAGTGTGAGTGTTGCATTTTGGGAAGTTGAACCTCAGCAGGAGTCGCACGGTGAAGGGCAGGGCCCTGGAGAGGGTTGTGGAGGAGAGAGGCCCCGTGGAACTGGTGCAGATCCGGTGAAGGAGGTGTGTGGCACGCTGGCCTGTACAGGCCTCGGGATGAAGAGCAAATGCTGGGACCTTGCAGTGCAGATGTAGGCGTGGGTGAGACCACGCAAGGAGTAGTGTGGGTGCAGGGACGATTACAATAGCCCAGCATTTGGATGGATTTGTGGTTAGATACAAGGTCACGGGCACAATGCAGTCAAATGGGCCTCGCCCAGAATAGCAATGTGACATTTGAGCCTTGAGACATGCCCAGCAGCCCACTCTTTAACCTAGCCCCAAGCACAACCCCCACCCTCAACTCCAGACTGAGTCCCACCCACCCATCCCCATCCATACACCACCCACTCAACTCATACATCCCACCCACCTGTCCTCGGACTGGGTCCCACCCACACCCCTGACCCCACTCTCCATCCAGGAATGGGCCCTACCCACCCGTCTCACACCCACCCACACCCCACAATCCCCACCCAACACCCCACCCGCCTGTCCCAGGACCAGGTCCCACCCTCACCACCCCCAACCATCCCGGATTTGGCCACGAACGCACCCACACCCACCCACCCACCCCCAGACTGGGTCCCACCCACATCCCACCCCCTGTTCCCAGACTGGGCCCTGTCCCCACTCTCCTTCCAGGAATGGGCCCTATCCCACACCTCTCACTCCCACCCATACCCCACAATCTCCACCTGCCTGTCCCCGGTCCAGGTCCCACCCACTCCACCCTTAACCATCCCCAGACTGGGCCATGCCCACACCCCACCCACCTGTCCCCAGACTGGGTTCCAAGCACACCACCCCCCACCCATCCCCATACTGGGCCCCACCCACACCTCGAATCCCCACCCATCTGTCCACAAACTGGGACCCACTACCCACCTGCCCATCCCCCAACTGGGTCCCAGCAATTCTCTTCCTACCCTCCTAACTCTCCCACCCACCCATGTCCCAGACTGGGCCACACCCACACCCTGCCAAAATCCCCCCCATGACCCCAGCCTAGGACTGGCCCCATAGCATCCCCACCAATGGTTGCCCTAGCCGGTAGGCCCTCACCTGTGCCCCGGGTGGCAGCGAGGTGAGGAGGGTGGTGTGTGGGATGAGGTAGCTGCCAACCACGGTGCCTTTGTCCCGGTTCACCCTCTCCTTTAGTTGGCTGATGAAGGCTGTGCTGTGCCGTGGGGGCTGCCACTGGGGGTTGGTGATGGCGAAGTGCATGAGGGACAGCTCTGTCTTCCCGTCCTCTGCCTGTTGGTAAACCGACGCCTCAGTCCGTCCAGCCGGAACCCACTGCAACACAGCAAGACAGAACACAGTCATGGAGTGGTCCGCAATTCCACACTGCCGCTACACCGCCATGGCACACACCATAGCTACATCGTTATGGCACACACCACAGCTACATCGTCGCGGCACACACCACAGCTACACCGTCACGGCACACACCATCACAGTTCACACCTCCACTATATCGCCACAGCACTCACTAAAAGGGCTCACATTGACTACAGCATCCTGGAACAAACCATGATGACACAGTGCCCGCACCCACTGTGCTGGTACAGCCACACAGATCAAGTAACAGATCACGACTGGCCCCTACACGCTGGGTCGGAGCAGACAGGGAGAGGGGCAGCAGATGGTTGGCGGGGGCAGTGGGCATCAAGGGCCAGCCTGGATAAGAGAAGAGCCGGCCTCGAGGGTTTGGGCCGGAGGAGAGAAGGGCCTGCCCCTGTTTGAGGCAGGGTGAGGGGTTCTGGAGTGTTTGGGATCTAGAGGGAAGAGAGAAGAAAGAGACCCATCTGCACCCAAAGGAGGGAGGTAGGGTAACAGCCTGGGTATGGGGCAGGTTTGCTTACCGCCGGGTGTCCATGATGGCGAACATCCATTTGAGCAAAGGAACAGGTGTCTCCCACACCCACCACTTCCACGGTGAAGTTACGGAAGAAGTCGATGATCTCCAGGGACTTGGTCCGTAGACAGAAGATGAGGATGAAGGGGGTGATGATGGGACTCAGCAGCTCCTCCAGAATGAAGACCTGCATGAAGACAACTGTTTGGTTCCAGCCCTGTGCACTAACGCTCCTCCCTTTTCTCGGGGTCCCCAATCTTCTCCCAGCACCAGCCCTCAGAAGTTCTCAGCAGTCTCCTCTCATCCTTCCAAGCGATACCGACCCATCCATTGCACAGCGCCCTCATCCCTCTGCCCACTCATAGGATCTGTCCACTCCGACAGTCGGGCATCTCCACATCACTACCCTGCCTTGCCACCCTCCTCGGGAAACTGTCCCCTCCTGCAGACCATTGGAGTACACCATGCATACCCAAAACCCCAAACCCTGAGACCACTCCCCCCTCCCACTACTCACTGATAGACAAGCTGAGGACAAACTAAAGTGGTGAATGTGGGGTCAATGTTAACATTTAAGAGGAACTTGGACAGGCATATGGATAGGAGGGGTAAGGAGGGCTATGGACTGGGTCCAGGTCAATGGGACTAAGCAGAAAATTGGTTTGGCACAGACTAGAAGGGCCAAAGGGCCCCATTTCTGTCCTGTAATATTCTATGGATCTAGCCCTTTCTACCCAACTGTGGACCAATCTCTCAGGTGCTCTCCATCCTCCTTGTCAAACTCTAATCAAATTGTTAAACCATGAGGAATCTGTCCATAAGATATAGGAGCAGAGGTAGGCCATTCACCCATCAAGTTTCTCCACTATTCCATCATGAGCTGATCCATGTTCTCATCAGCCCCACTCCCTGGCCTTCTCCCTGGAACATTGCAGCACAGAAACAGGGTCCTTCTGGCCTAGTCCCACTGACCTGCACCCCTCCATAGTCCTCCATACCCCTTCCAACCATGTACCTGTCCAAATTTCCCTTAAATGTTAAAATTGAGCCCACATTCACCACTTCAGCTGGCAGCTCATTCCACACCCCCACCACTCTATGTGTGAAGAAGTTCCCCCTCATGTTCCCCCTAAACTTTCCCATTTCACCCTTAACCCATGTCCTCTGGTTTGTATCTCACCCACCCTCAGTGGAAAAAGCTGACCTACATTTACTCTGTCTGTCCCCCTCATAATTTTAAATACTGCGATCAAATCTCCCCTCATTCTTCTACGCTCCAAGGAATAAAGTCTGAACCTGTTTAACCTTTCCCTGTAACTCGGTGCTTGAAGTCCGGGAAACATCTTCGTAAATCTTCTCTGCACTCTTTCTATCTTTCCTGCTGTTCAGTGACCAGAAGTGAACACAAAAATTCTCCAAATTTGGCCTCACCGATGTCTTATACAACTTTACCCTCACATCCCAACTCCTGGACTCAATACTTTGATTTCTGAAGGCCAAGATGCCAAAATCTCTCTACAACCCTGTTCACCTGTGACACCACTTTCAGGGAATTATGTCTCTATATTCCCAGATCCCTCTGTTCTACCGCACTCCTCAGTGCCCGACCATTTACCGTGTACGTCCTTTCTTGGTTGGTCCTTCCAAAATGCAACACCTCACACTTGTCTGCATTAAACTCCATCGGTCATTTTTCAGCCCATTTTTCCAGTTGGTCCAGATCCCTCTGTAACCTTTGAAAACCTTCCTCATTCTCCACAACGTCTCCAATCTTAGTGTCATCCACAAACTTGCTGATCCAATTTCCCACATTATCATCCAGATCATTGATATAGATGACAAACAACAATGGTCCCAGCACCGATCCCTGAGGCACCACTAGTCACAGGCCTCCAGTCTGAGAAGCATCATCCGCCACTACTCTCTAGCTTCTCCTGTCCAGTCATTGTCGAATCCAGTTCACGACTTCATCATGAATACTCAACACCTGAAACTTCATGACTAACCTTTATGTGGGACCTTGTCAAAGTCCATGTAGACAAAAAACATCCACAGCCTTTCCTTCGCTAACTTTCTTAGTAACTTCCTCAGATGGTGGAGGGATGGGAGGATGGGATGTCAGAGTCTCTGAGTTGTTCCAGAGGAGACTGTCCGTACATGCCAGACAAGCAACGAGTGATGTGGCAGCAGAAAACGATGACGGTAACAGTGGGGAGGGTGCTTGGATCTGGTGGGGTGGAACTGTGGGGCCGGTGGGGAGAGTCCATGGTGCTGGGGGGCAGGGGAGGAGGGAGCGAGGAGGTTGTCTGGTAGTAGGAAGAGAAGTTTTGAAGAGAACAGGATTGTATGGAGGGGTGGGGGCTTGGTAAACGAGTCTGTACGGGGACACCAGGTCGGTGGGCAAGGAGTATCCTGGCAGAGGGTCGTGCTTCGTCCTTCAACTAAATATAAAGAGGGATGGAACAGCATTGAAGACGGGATGTGGGGTCACTGGGGCAGAACGTGGTGTCAGAAGGGCAGAGCAAGCCTACACTCCTGGGTACAGGCCTTTTTTCAGCTGATATGAGGGCTGGGAAGCATGCTGGAGAACACAGGAGGTGGGGCAGGAACAAGAGGCAGCTCCTAGGGGAATGAGATTCCATGGGTCAGCGTGAACAATCTTTGCACCATTTTCTGCCCGATCAGATCTGGTGGGGAAGCAGCACTGTGGTAACCTCACGCACCCCACAATGTTTAGAAGATTGAGAGGGGATCTCATAGAGACCTATAAAATTCTGGCAGGACTGGACAGAATGGATGCAGATGGGATGTTTCCAATGGTGGGGGAGTCCAGAACCCGGGGCCATGGTTCGAGGATAATAGGCAAACCATTTAGGACTGAGATGAAGAGAAATTTCTTTACCCAGAGGGTGGTGAATCTGTGGAATTCATTGCCACAGAGGGCAGTGGAGGCAGGTTTATTAAATATATTTAAGAGGGAATTAGATCTATTTCTTCAGTATAAAGGTATTAAAGGTTACGGAGAGAAGGTGGGGACGGGGTACTGAACTTTAAGATCAGCCATGATCTCGTTGAATGGCGGAGCAGGCTCGAAGTGTCGAATGACCTACTCCTGGTCCTATCTTCTATGTTTCTATGTCTGCAGACCTGGACACTACTCTTCACGGACACACCCTGGACATGCCAGCCTCCAGCACCAAACTAACATCCGAGGTCCCACTGATGAAAAGGCCTGATCTGCTCCCCACCCCGACCACTCTGCCCGTGTGTTTTATCCTGTGTTGATGGAGCCAGTTCCCACCCGAGGTTCTCCCCTCACACATCCCACTCCAAAACACCAGCCTATCCAGTCATTCCTCCCTGCTGCGCATCCCAGCCTCTGCAGCCCCTCGAGGCTGTGGACCAGCCAGAATGTCCAGCCTGCTTGGACATGATCCATAACGCTCCCTCCCCTCCCAAGACTTAAACATCATCATCATATCTGCTCCCCCCCCTCCCCCAGCAGCCCGTTCCAAGAACCCATCACTCCATGTATGTAAAATAGTTAAACGTTCCCCTGCTAGTTTCAGCCTTCTGCCCATTGGTATTTGACACTTCCACCCTGGGACAAAGACTGTCGGCCGATCCTATCAATGCCTCTCATTGATTATATCAGCCTCTGACACTCCAGAAGAACAGCCCAAGTTTGCCCATCTCTCCCCACGGCCCATACCCTCTGGACCAGGCAACATCTTGGTGAACCTCTTCTGCATCCTTCCTGTAACCCAGTGACCAGGCCTACGCCCATTGTGGTTGTACCAAATACTGGAACACGACTCCCAGCGATGGTACTCAGCACCCCAACCAACGAAGACACGCATGCCCTCTCCTTCTTCACCACCCGGCCTACTCATGTAACTCCCTGCACTTGGATCCAATGCCCACAGCCACCCATGGATTGCTGCTCACCGGCTGCGCGAGCATGCAGGCCCAAACACGCAGGCCCATGGATGCTCACATACTATGCAGACACAGACCAGATTACACAGACCCATGGATTGCCACGGACTGCGCATGTACAGGCCCAAACTCGCAGGCTCATGGATGCTCACAGACTATGCAGACACAGACCAGATTGCACAGACCCATGGATTGCCACAGACTGCACATGCACAGGCCCAAACATGCAGGCCCATGGATGCTCACAGACTATGCAGACACAGACCAGATTACACAGACCCATGGATTGCCACAGACTGCACATGTACAGGCCCAAACACACAGGCCCATGGATGCTCACAGACTATGCAGACCCGTGGATACCCACGGACTGCACGTGCACAGGTGAGATTACACAGACCCATGGATCGCCACGGACTGCGCATGCGCAGGCCAAATGACACAGGCCCGTGAATACTCATGGACTGAACGTGCACAGGCCAGACTATACAAGCTAGGGGCTACCCTATCACTGCACGTGCACAGGCTGGGTCACGCAGGCCCGTGGATGCCCAAGGACTGTGCGTACACAGACTACGCGAGTATGTGATCAGGCCAGACTGCACAGACCCAAAGCTGCCCAACAACAGTGCAAGCGACGGCAGAGCAGGGACTGCATGCATGTGTGCAGACCAGACCAAGCAGGCGCGCGGCTGCCCGTGGGTTTTCCTAGGCATGCACAGACCGCACCGTGTGAGCGCGCTACCTGCTGGGACTGTTTAATCTACAAATCCCCGAATATGGAAACAACCAACGTGAGCAGCAGTTCCTTACGGCTTTGTACTGGAACAGCTGAGCGAACTGGTCCCTGGTCTCGTAGCGGTGAGCGGCTCCCTGCCAGTGGTCAGGCATGTAATGTATGTGGGACAGGATGACCTTCAGCAGCTGCTCTGGGCAGAACACCACATGCTGGTCTGGGATGAAGCATCTGTGGGATTAAGGCCAGACGGTAAATGCCGCCGAGACCAACCCTGCCACTGCCCTCCGCTTCATCTACAATCCCTCCCCTCCTCACTCCCACTGCCCTCCGCTTCTATACCCCCTCCCCTCCTCACTCCCACTGTCCTCCGCTTCCTTTATACCCCCTCCCCGCCTACTCCCCCTCCCCTCCTCATTCCCACTTCATCTACACCCCCTTCCCTCTTCACTCCCACTGCCCTCCGCTTCATCTACACCCCCTCCCTCCTCACTCCCATTGCCTTCCGGTTCCTCTATACCCTCTCCCCTCCTCACTCCCACTGCCCTCCGCTTCCTTTATACCCCTTCCCCTCCTAATCCCACTGACCTCTGCTTCCTCTATCCCCTTCTCCTCCTATTCCCACTACCCTCTGCTTCCTCGCTACCCCTCCCTTCCTCACTCCCCTCCGCTTCCTCGATCCGCCACCCCTCCTACTCCCACTCCCCTCTGCTTCCTCTATCCCCCAAATCCCACTGCCCTCCTCTTCCTCGATAACCATCCCCTCCTCACTCCCACTGCCCTCCGCATCCTCTATACCCCCTCCTACTCCTACTACCTTCCACTTCGATACCCCTTCCCTTCTACTCACCTCCACTATCTCTATCACCCTCCCCTCCTACTCCCACTGCCCTCCGTTCCTCAATACCCCCTCCCCTCCTACTCTGCTTCCTCTATCCCCTCCCCTCCACTTTCTTGATCCCCCTCCCCGTCTACTCCCAACCTCCGCCCCTTCCATTCCTCCACATGGAACTCCCTTCGCCCCTTCCCCTACCTCCACTCCCTCCATGAGGAAATCCCCCTACCTCCACTCCCTCCATGAGGAAATCCCTCTACTTCTTCCCAACCTCCGCCCTTCCACATGGAACTCCCTCCACTCCTTCCAAACCTCTGCCGCTCCATCCCACCATGTGGAACTCCCTCCATTTCTCAACCACCACCCCTACATCCCTCCATGTAGAATTCCTTCCACTCCCTCCCAACCTCCACACCTTCATCCCTCCGTGTGGAACTCCCTCCACCCTCCATCCCTCCTTGTGGAAATCCCTCCTTCCCAACCTCCGCCCCTCCAAGTGGAACTCTCTTCACTCTTTCCCAACCTCTATCCCCTTCTATCCCTCCATGTGGAACTCCCTCCTCTCCTTCCCAACATCCACCCCTTCCATCCCTCCATGGCATTCCCTCCACCCTTCATCCCTCCATGTGGAAATCCCTCCATTCCTTCCCAACCTCCACCCCTTCCATCCCTCCATGTGGCACTCCCTCCACCCTTCATCCCTCCATGTGGAAATCCCTCCACTCCTTCCCAACCTCCACCCCTCCATGTGGAACTCACTCCATCCCCTTCATCCCTCCACATGGAACTCCTTCCACACCTTCCAAAACTCTGCCCTTTCATCCCTCCACATGGAACTCCCTTCTCTCCTTTTCAACGTCCGCCCCTCCATCCCTCCACATGGAACTCCCTCCACTCCTTTCCAACCTCCACGTGGAACTCCCTCCACCCCTTTCCATCCCTCCATGTGGAACTCCCTCCTCTCTTTCCCAACCTCCACCCCTTCATCCCTCCTTGTGGAACTCCCTCCACCTCCTTCCATCCCTCCATTCCTCCACATGAAAATCCCTCCACTCCTTCCCAACCTCCATTCCCTCCATTCCTTCGCAACCTCCACATAGAACTCCATCCACCCCCTCCATGTGGAAATTCCTCCACTCCTTCCCAACCTCCGCCCCTCCATCCCTCCACGTGGAACTCCCACCACACCCTCTATCCCTCCGTGTGGAATTCCCTCTGCCCCTTCCATCCCTCCGTGTGGAACTCCCTCCACCCCTTCATCCCTCCACATGGAACTCCTTTCACTCCTTCCCAACTTCCGCATAGAACGCCCTCCACCCCCTTCATCCCTTTGCATAGAACTCCCTCCACCCCCTGCATCTCTCCGTGTGGAACTCCCACTGCCCCTCCCCTCCCCCCTTGCCCCCCCTCACCGGCAGACAGTGATACAGAGGCCAAGGAGGGTGATGGTGGTGAGGATGTGTTCCACCGCCAGCACATCTTCATCATAGACGGTGAGGGCGATGAGAACAGCTAGGATGGAGCCAGCAAAGAAGGCCAGGTTCTTGGCCAGGACGGTGAGCAGGGGGGACAAGAAACAGTTCATGTACTTGGAAGCAGCTTTGTAGCCCTTGCTGAGCCGTGACTGCAGCTCGTGGTCCAGCTCGTTGAAGTGTCGGAGGTAGCAGCGGCCATACAGTGACCAGCAGCGAGCCCCCAGGCTGCCCGGCTCCCGCTTGATCACCTCGGTGTAGCTGAAGAAGGCGTAGAGGATCTGCCAGACCAGGATGATGGGGCAGAGCAGGAGGTTGGTGATCCCGATCCACAGGATGCGGCTGCTGAGTCTCTGGGCCAGGTCCAGGCGCCCGGCTGCCCTCTTGTACTCCGGCTTCAGGCTCCACTCGTTCTGGAAGAGGGAACCAGGCCCCCACAGGAAGATCAGCTCAAAGTTGTACTTCAGGCCTCGGCTGTAGAAGACCAGGTCACCCAGAATGGGCAGCTGGAAGCGGATCGGCAGCAGGGACTTGTTCACCATGGCCACCATGTAGTTCTTAAAGCGCAGGATGCGGTGGTAGATGTCGAGCTCGCTCAGTTCCCGCTTGTGGATGCACATCAAGTGGTCCCGCTGCACTTGGATGATGCGGGCCTGCACCTCCTGCCAGCTGCAGTAAGGCAGGTGGGCCTGCAACACAGGCAAGGTCAGGCCGGGATCCAGACATCCTGTCCCCTTCGCTCCCTCCACCCCCCAGCCACCCATGGCTCCCTCCGCCCAGTCTTCTCCCCACTTCCTTTCTCCACCCAGTCTTCTCCTACTCCCTCCTCCCCATCCACCCCCCACAACACCCGCCACCCCCTCCACCTACCCACTCTCCACTCACCACCCACTCCCCTCCCCCACCCACTCTTCTCCCACTCCCTCCATCCCCACTGCCCCCTCCACCTACCCACTCTCCACCCACCACCCACTCTCCTCCCCACCCACCCACACTCCTCCCACTCCCTCCATCCCCCCTCTCCACCTACCCACTCTCCACGTACCACCCACTCCTCTCCCCACCTCCTCCCTTCACCCACCCACTCTCCTCCCACTTCCACTCCCTGATAATAACCATATAACCACTTACAGCACAGAACAGGCCAGTTCGGCCCTACTAGTCCATGCCGTAGCAAATCCCCACCCTCCTAGTCCCACTGACCAGCACCCGGTCCATACCCCTCTAGTCCTCTCCTCTCCATGTAACGATCCAGTCTTTCCTTAAATGTATCCAATGATCCCGCCTCGACCACATCTGTCGGAAGCTCATTCCACATCCCCACCACCCTCTGCGTAAAGAAATTTCCCCTCATGTTCCCCTTATAATTTTCCCCCTTCAATCTTAAACCATGCCCTCTAGTTTGAATCTCCCCCACTCTTAACTGAAAAAGCCTATCCACATTTACTCTGTCTGTCCCTTTTAAAATCTTAAACACCTCGATCAAGTCCCCTCTCAATCTTCTACGCTCCAGAGAAAAAAGCCCCAGTCTGCACAACCTTTCCCTGTAACTCAGACCCTGAAATCCTGTCAACATTCTCGTGAACCTTCTCTGCACTCTCTCTATTTTGTTTATATCTTTCCTATAATTTGGTGACCAAAACTGTACACAGTACTCCAAATTTGGCCTCACCAATGCCTTGTACAATTTCATCATATCCTCCCTACTCTTGAATTCAATACTCCGATTGATGAAGGCCAACATTCCAAATGCCTTCTTCACCACACCATCTACCTGAGTATCAGCCTTGAGGGAACTATTTACCACAACTCCTAAATCCCTTTGTTGCTCTGCACATCTCAATCGCCTCCCATTTAATGCACATGACCTATTTAGATTTGCCTTTCCAAAATGTAGCCCACACCTCCAGCCTTCCTAAATCACCTTTTAATCTACGGTAATCTACCTCACTATCCGCAACACCACCAATCTTTGTGTCATCCACTGAGCTTCAGTGAGGCCAGAACTAGAAGGCACTGGCCTCCAATTGGACAAACAATTTTCTACCACTACTCTCTGACACCTCCCATCCAACCATTGCTGAATCCATTTCACTACCTCCTTATTTATACCTAATGCCTCCACCTTTTTTCCTAACCTCTTGTGGGGAATTTTGTCAAAAGCTTTACTAAAGTCTAAATAGACAACATCCACAGCTTTCCCTTCATCAACCTTTTTTGTAACCCCCTCGAAGAACTCAATCAGGTTTGTCAAGCATGATCTACCCCTGACAAAACCACGCTGATTACTCCCTAGCAATCCCTGTACCTCCAAAAATTTGTAAATAGCATCCCTCAGAACACTTTCCATCAACTTGCCTACCACAGACTTCAGACCTACAGGCCTATAATTCCCAGGTTTGCATTTGGACCCTTTCTTAAACAGAGGAACCACATGCGCCACCCTCCAATCCTTTGGCCAGTGACATCCTAAATATCTCTGTTAATGGCCCCACTAACTGTCCACTAGCCTCCCTGAGTGTCCTAGGGAATATTTTGTCCGGTCCAGGAGATTTATCCACCTTTATCTTTTTTAACACAGCCATCACTACCTTCTCGGTTATCCTTATATGCTTCATGACCTCCCCACTATTTTTCTTTACTTCAACTGGTTCAACATTTTTTTCCCTAGTGAATACCGAGGCAAAGAAATCATTCAAAATTTCCCCCATTTCCTCTGACTTCTCACTCAGCCTACCTTCGCTATCTACAAGGGGTCCAATTTTATCCCTCACTAATCTTTTACTTTTAATGATGAGATGGTCGCCCTCCAATGTCACCATCGTATCTCTAACCCTGCACAAGACAAGGTCCAGCAACAGGCTCTGCTGCTCCCCTGACCTCGGAGGGCATATAGGCCGCTGTGGGCGAGCACCTACCATGGGGATCTTCAGGGCGTTCCTGTAGAAGGCCCGTATCTCCCAGTAGCAGCAGATGTTGTAGATGAACTTGACCAGTCGATGGAGCCAGAAGACTCCTGCTATCAGTAGGATGACAACCATCAGCATGTTCTGCCGGATCCTGGGGAAAAAATGGAGAGGTTAAAATGGATGAAGGTCACACGGCCTCTCAACCCATGGCTAACAAGGGAAAATTGCACATGCAGAAGGAATAGTGCGGGGATGGGCTTCAGGCTCCACGACCACTGGGCCCATTGATTTCAGATTTACTGTCAGAGTACATATGTGAAATTACATACAGCCCTGAGATTCATTTCCCTGCAGGCCAGGCAAAATGACCACATATAAGCAGTGCAAAAAAATTCTGTATACAACGTACACAGGTAAACAAATATAAACAAACTAACTGTGCAAAACAGAGATACAATAAAGTGCACAAGTAAGAGACCTTAACTGAGTCCCTGATTGAGTTTGTGGTTGAGGAAACTGATGGTGGAGGGGGAGCAGCTGTTCCTGAACCTGGTGGGTGCGAGTCTGGTGGCTCCAATTCCCTCTTTCCTGATGGCAGCAGCGAGAACAGAGCATGTGCTGGGTGGGGTGGGTCCTTGATGATCGCTGCTGCTGCTCTCCGACGGCAGCGTTCCCTGTAGATATTCTCGATGGTGGGGAGGATTTTGCCTGTGATGTCCTGGGCTGTGTCCACTACCTTTTGGAGGGCTTTATGCTCAGGGATACTGCATCAGGGTGATGCAGCCGGTCAGATGGGGAAGTTGGAGCCCGTAAGTGCAGAGTGGGTTGTAACTTAACTACAGTCAGACCAACATCCGTTGGGGAAAATGTTTCAGAGGAAGGGGTCTTAGAAGATGTTCAGATGCAGAGCTGCAGTCATTTTGAGGAGAAGTGGTTGGCAAGTCCAGAACAAGCAAACATCAAGAGAATTCATACGAGTTAAACTGGAAAGATGCAGACGCTGGGATTCCCCAACCCTAAACCCATCTCCCCATCACTTCTCAGCTTTTCTTTCTTCTACCCTCCCACCTATTCCCTCTCCCTGTTAGCTTGTGGTCCACTCCCTGCCCCTCTCCTCTCCCCCCACCTACTTATTCAGATGCCTGCCTGATTTTTGCTCATACCATTCCAGACAGTGATGCAACCAGCCAGAATGGTCTCCACAGGACACCTGTAGAAGTTTATGAGAGTCTTCGGTGACGTACCGAATCTCCTCAAATGTCTCATGAAGTCAAGCCGCTGGCGAGCCTTCTTCGTGCTTGCATCAACATGGAGGCTCCAGGACAGATCTTTGGAGATGTTGACACCCAGGAATGTGAAGATTTTGTCCCTCTCCACTACTGAGGCCTCTTTAACTATCCTTTTATACTTTTTTGCCTCACTTTGCATTGTGGTAATTTACTCAAAAACTTCACAAAGATTAGCATATACAGAGCCATTGTCATACCCATGCTCCTGTTCGGCTCTGAATCATGGGTCCTCTACCGGCATCACCTACGGCCTCTAGAACGCTTCCACCAGCGTTGTCTCCGCTCCATCCTCAACATTCATTGGAGCGACTTCATCTCCAACATCGAAGTACTCGAGATGGCAGAGGCCGACAGCATCAAATCCACGCTGCTGAAGATCAAACTGCGCTGGGTAGGTCACGTCTCCAGAATGGAGGACCATCGCTTTCCCAAGATCGTGTTATATGCCGAGCTCTCCACTGGCCACCGAGACAGAGGTGCACCAAAGAAAAGGTACAAGGACTGCCTAAAGAAATCTCTTGGTGCCTGCCACATCGACCACCGCCAGTGGGCTGATATCGCCTCAAACCGTGCATCTTGGCGCCTCACAGTTCGGCGGGCAGCAACCTCCTTTGAAGAAGACCGCAGAGCCCACCTCACTGACAAAAGACAAAGGAGGAAAAACCCAACACCCAGCCCCAACCCACCAATTTTCCCTTGCAACCGCTCCAACCTTGTCTGCCTGTCCCGCATCGGACTTGTCAGCCACAAACGAGCCTGCAGCTGACGTGGACATTACCGCTCCATAAATCTTCGTCCACGAAGCCAAGCCAAAGAGAAAGAAAGAAAGTTGCCGTATTATGTACTGCATGGCTGCAGTAAGTAGGAATCTGTACATGGATACAACAACAACCACTCAGCATGGACTATTCCTCAATTCCTTCACCAGGGACACCACTGCCTCCTGCTGGAAACGTGCGGCACTGGCCTTACCTTGTGTTGCAGGTTTGTGGGGACAGGAAGGCATCGGGCAGAGTGACCTTAACCACCTGGTCTCCATGTTGTGTAGTGTTTAACAGTTTGTTGGCAAACAGAATGTCATAATCCACACAGTTGATGAGGAACGTTGTAAAGGTGACGACAAACACAAACTGCCTGCAAAACAAGAGAGAAAGGTGAGCTCCCTCAGGGTTGCTGTGACAGTATGGAGCTCCCTCAGGGGGTTAGGTGTGACAGTGTAGAGCTCCCTCAGGGGGTTAGGTGTGAGAGTGTGGAGCTCCCTTGGGGTAGATGTGAAAGTGTGGAGCTCCCTCAGGGGGTTAGGTGTGACAGTGTGGAGCTCCCTCAGGGGTTAGGTGTGGCAGTGTGGAGCTCCCTCAGGGGGGTAGGTGTGACAGTTTGGAGCTCCCTCAGGGGGTTAGGTGTGAGAGTGTGGAGCTCCCTTGGGGTAGATGTGACAGTGTGGAGCTCCCTCAGGGGGTTAGGTGTGACAGTGTGGAGCTCCCTCAGGGGTTAGGTGTGGCAGTGTGGAGCTCCCTCAGGGGGTTAGGTGTGGCAGTGTGGAGCTCCTTCAGGGGGTTAGGTGTGGCAGTGTGGAGCTCCTTCAGTCCTGCCCAATCCCTGCCCTGTTGCTTCCCCCAGACCAGCAGCTGCCACTTTCCAGTTGTGTACCCGATCTGTTTCCTCTGGACCAGGGTCTGCAGCTCAGCTGTAGACAGTAACAGATCAAACAACGCCCCAGACCACTGGACCCTGGGCATCAGCAAGGCTGAGTTAGGAAGGGACCTGTAGTATAGAACCCTGCAGCACAGTCCAGGCCCTTCACCCCTCAATGCCGTGCTGACCCATATATTCCTTTAAAAAGTACTAAACCCTCCCTAACCCATAACCCTCTATTTTCCTTCATCCACATGCCTGTCTAAGAGTCTCTTAAATGCCCCTAATGTTCCAGCCTCCACCACCATCCCCAGCAAGGCATTCCAGGCCCCCACATCTCTCTGTGTAAAAAAACACCCCCAATGCCTCCACTAAACTTCCCTCCCTTCAATTTGTACACACATCCTCGAGTTTGCTATTCTTGCCTCTCAGAATCTTGTCGACTTCTATCAAGTCTCTTCTCATCTTTCTTTGCTCCAAAGAGAAAATTCCCAGCTCTGCTAACCTGGCCTCATAAGACTTATTTCCCATCCAGATGTCATCTGGCAAATCTCCTCTGTCCCCTCTCCACATCCTTCCTGTAATGAGGTGACCAGAACTGAACACAACACTCCAAAAGTGGTCCAACCAGAGTTTTATAGAGCTGCAATGACTCTTGAACTCAGTCCCCTGACTAATGAAGACCAACATACCAAACTCTGTCTTAATCACCCTATCAACAAGTTCGACCTTCCAAAATGCATCACCTCACACTGATCTGGATTGAACTCCATCTGCCACTTCTCCATCCAACTCTGCATCCTGCCTCTATCCCGCTGTAAAGAGATAGAGATCGAGAAGGGGGATCCAAGTGAACTTGAGGTCAGGGTTAAAGTTGGCACCGACACAGATGAAGTTCTTGAGCTCAGTGTGGGTGCAGCAGACGGCACCAAAGTAGTTGTCAGTGTAGCGGAGGAGCCTTGCCCGTGTAGGCCTGCAGCGTGGATTGCTCCACGTAGAGAGGAAGGACATCCCTGATGGAGGAGAGTTGAGGGCCAGTGGCCATATTCCAAGGATAGGCTTAGATTTTACGGGATGGAGATGAGATTTCTCCTCTCATTAATGTGTGGAAATTGCTGTCACAAAATAGTCAATAAATGTGAAAAGGAGGTGGATATTTTTCCAGGAACTGGAGAGATCGAGGGAGATGGGGAGAATGATGGGGCAACGGTGGTCGTGGACAATTGGCAATGATAATGCTGTATAGTGGAGCAGGGCACATGGGCTACTCCTAGACATAAAACATTACAGCACAGAAACAGGCCCCTTCGGCCCTTCTAGTCCGTGCCGAATTACTATTCTGCCTGGTCTCACTGACCTGCACCCAGTCCCTATCCCTCCCATCTATGTGCCTGTCCAAATTCTTCTTAAATGTTAAAATTGAGCCCACAATCGCCACTTCAGCTGGCAGCTCGTTCAGACTTCCACATTTCTACAACCTCCCCTCCAAACGGTTCATATCCAGGAAGGCTAGACACCCAGAGTTGTCCTTTCCCAGCTATGATATTGAATTCTCAATCTGCTCCCTGCCCGGTGGAGTTCACCCCCCTCGATTATGGCACATGGTGAATTCCAAGAGGACATTACCCCCACCTGCAGGCCTACAGAATTAGTGAACGGCCAGTGAAGAGGGTGGTGAGAGGAAGTCAGTACGAGTCAAGGAAATATCTTCACGCAGAGCATGCCAGATAGTCAAGGTAAAATGGGGGTCAAGGGGAGTAGGGAGACGGCTGGGGAGGGGGTGGGAGTTTTGACGGGGGGGGGTAGGCAGGGAGGGAAATTCCTCACTTGTCAGGAAGGTGCAACCGCGACTGCTCTTCCTGAGAAGACTGAAGTGGGCAAGGCTACCGGCCACCGTCATATCAACCTTCTACAGTGGCTCCATCGAGAGCGTCCTGCCTGCCTGCACCACAGTGGGGTACAGTTGCTGCAGAGAAATGGATTGGTGGTCTATGCACAGGAGAGGATCACTGGGGTCTCCCTCCTCTATCAACATGATCTACTGGGATGGTTCTCTGAAGGGGATGTGCAATATCATTGAGGACCCCTTCCACACAGAGTCTTTTAGTTGCTCCCGTTGGGGAAGAGATCCAGGAGGTTCAGAGCCAGTACCACCAGGCTGAGAAACAGCTTCTTCCCTCGGGCAGTGAGAATGCTGAACAACCAAAGGAACTTCTCACACTGATCACCCAAGACTCGTATTCATGATACAATATTTATCATATATTGATTTGTATAGATGAAATTCTTGTCCTGCATATGTATTATTTGTCTTTGTGTGTGTGTTATGTCTGGGTGTGTGTCTGCGTGTTTTGCACCGAGGACCGGAGAACACAGTTTTGTCGGGTTGTACTTGTACAATCATATGACTATAGACTTGACTTGGAAAGAGGCAGGGAGGCCGTGGGTAGATGGCTGGTGGTGGAGGGGAAGATAGCTGGAGAATGTGGGGAGGCGTCTTGGGAGGTCTGGGGGGGGATAGACGACCAGGGAAGGGAACAGGGGTTGGCCGAGTTGGGGGGAATGTGGCAGGGCCAGGTAGGGGTGGAGAGGAGTGAGAGGAGGGCGGGCAGATGGCGTGGTGTGGGTTGGGGGGGGAAATCAGCCAGGGAGAGGGGGAGGCAGCGTGGTGTGGGGGGAATCAGCCGGGGTTGGGGGGGGGGGGTGGCCAGGGAGGGGGCGTGGTGTGGGTGGGGGGGTGGGGAAATCAGCCAAGGAGGGGAGGGAAGGTGGCTGGGGTGGATGGCTGGGGAGGGGGAAAGAGAGGTGATTGGGGACTGGGTATAGGGGGGGGAGGTAGCAGCGAGGGTTACTGAGACCATGGCTGAGCTGTGACATCGCGGTAGGGCAGAGTGGCCTCCCAATTCCAATGTGAGTGGTCCGAGGAGAGCAAATGAAAATATTAAACTTACACTAGTTCAAACAGCTCCATGAGCAACATGCAAAGGAAACCGTTCTTCTGGTGCAGGTGGTAGATGTGGAAAGGGTTAAGGAACATGAGGAAGGTTCAGACCAAACCACAGTAACATCACACACACCACAAAACACGAAGAGCAGCAGCTTTACCCTGCACATCCCCCACCCCGACTACTCCCCCTGCACTGCACAGTAAGGAAATTAAAAGGCACATCTCACTGAAAAACAGGAAGTGGGAGTTCAGTGGGAGAAGGGACTGAGTGCCAGAATACATTCCCATTGTGAGTGGAGGAAGTGCCATCCCTCTGGGAAACCCCAGAGGGTCGAAGCATAAAGATACCCCTCAAAGAGAGGGCTATGGGACAGCAGTATACAGGCACCCCCGTCGGAGAGATGCCACGTGCTGATATCTCAGCGTGAGGGGACTGACCACCTCCCCCACGTGTTAGGATCTCGAGGGGAAGGAGACAGGGACCCCGTTTGTGTTGGGAACTCAGTAGGAGGGGACAGGGACTCCGTGTGTTTTGGGATCTCAGGGGGAGGGGACAGGGACCCCGTGTGTGTTGGGATCTTGGAGATCTCTTCATGGAAAGAAACTTGTCCCCTTCTCCATCCCCCCACCCTCTGTCGCTGCTGGTGTTCTTTAACTGTCCCCTGCACTCCACCGCCAATGGCATGAGACACACAGCAGGTTTGAGCAGCTTCCACACTTCCCATCAAACAGACGGAAATCTGTTTGGATATTCTGGAGAAGAACAGGTCCAGGTTTTCAATGTGATGCCAGGGAGCTGGAGGGGATGAAAAGGGATGAAGATTAGAAAGAGATCGGCTCCGAGAACAAACACAGAACAACGGAAGAGTTAAGGACATCGAAGGAAAGCCAATGAACCTATATATTACAGCACAAGACTTCAGGAGTTGAAGAAGAAATGCAGACGAGCACAGAGTGTGGATTGGCACGTGGAAGGGGCAGGACTGGCAGCTCAATATTCCAGGCTTCCGCTGTTTTGGATGTACTAGAGGGCTGCACAGTTAGTGTAGTGGTGAACACAACGCTGTTACAGCGCCAGAGACTGGGGTGCGAATCCGCTCTGTCTGGAAGGAATTTGTACATTCTCCTCATGTCTGTGAGGGCTTTTCCTGGGTGCTCAGGTTTCCTCCCACCCTCCAAAAATGTACAGGGGTCTGACGGTTAATTTGGGTATTTGGGCGGCACAGGCTCATGGGCCAGAAGGGCCTGTTACCGTGCTGTATGTCTACATTTAAACAAAAATAGAGAGGGAGGGATGAAGGGGAGGCGGGGGAGTGGCATTGCTCGTCAGGGAAAATATCACAGGCAGGACAGACCAGAGGGCTCATCTATTGAGGCTAAATGGAGCTGAGGAACGGGAAAGGTATGACCACACTCATAGGGCTGTATTATAGATCACCCAATGGTCAGTGAGGATTGGAGGAGCAAATCTGTAGGAAGACAGCAGGAAAGATAAAGTTGTGATGGTAGATGATTTTAACTTTCCACTTTTTTACCCAAGCTCCCACACTGTAAAAGGGCTGGATGGGTTATTAGTTTGTCAAATAAGTTTGGGCAAAGCAGAGCAATAGCCCAAAACTGGGCCTGCACAGATCGAGGGAAGTGGGGGGAGACGGACTCGAGGGGGAAATGGATTCAAGAACAATATTGGTTCAAAAATTTTTCAGAAATAACTGCCAATTCTATCTGTGCCCAACTAGGCGTATCTTGTGTGGCCATTAATGCGCTAAGAAATCTAAATTGAGCTGCTTCATAATAAAATTGAAAGTTAGGTAGCCGTAACCCTCCAAATTGAAAATCCCACATCAATCTTTTCAACGCCACCCTAGGAAATTTTCCTTTCCACAAAAAATCCCTAATTACTTTATATAAATCCTTAAAAAATCTTTTTTGTAAACAACAAGGAATTGATTGAAATAAATATTGTATTTGAGGAAAAATATTCATTTTTATAGTATTAATTCTTCCTAATAAACCCAAAGGTAAATCTTTCCATTTAACTAAATCTGCCTTAATCTTCTTCATTAAAGGATGATAATTAAGTGAATATAAATTTTGATAGTCAGTATTAACATTAATTCCCAAATATTTAATTTGTTTCGTCCACTTCAAATTCGTAATATTTCTAAACATTGAATAATCATCTTTACTAATTGATAAAATTTCACTTTTAGTCCAATTAACCTTATAACCAGATAATTGACCATAAATCTCTAAGGAATCTTGAAGTGCTGGCAGAGAAACATCAGGATCCACCAAATACAGCAAAAAGTCATCCGCAAATAAATTTATTTTATAATCTTCATTCAAGACTCTCATACCTTTGATACTATCATTCTGACGTATTAATTGTGCTAGAGGTTCAATAACTAAAGCAAACAAGGCGGGTGATAATGGACATCCTTGAATAGTAGATCTTGTTAAATTAAAGGATTCTGAAAGCAAACCATTAGTAACAACTCTAGCTTTCGGACCATTATACAGAGCCCTAATCATACCAATAAATGAGAGACCAAACAAAAACTTTTCAAATACTTTAAACAAAAACTTCCATTCTACTCTATCGATGCCTTTTCTGCATCCAATGAAACCACCATTGGATAATTCTTCTAAGATTTAGATCTATTTATCAAAGTAATTAATCGTAGAATATTATCCGAAGCATACCTATTTTTTATAAAACCTGTTTGATCACGATGTATTATCTTTGGTAAATACTGAGCCAACCTATTAGCCATAACTTTAGCCACTATTTTATAGTCTACATTTAACAAAGATATAGGATGGTAAGAAGCTACCTATAAGGGATCTTTATCTTTTTTTGGTATAACTGTAATTATAGCATTAGAACAGGACTCAGGTAATTGAAAAGTATCATAAAGTTGTTGTATTACATTCTTAAATAAGGAAGATATATCAACATAAAAAGTCTTGTAAAACTCAATAGAAAAACCATCTCCACCACAAAATTTAAGAGTTTAAAATCTGAAATTCCAGACTCGTGTTTTAGGTGTGGTTCAGAGGTTGGAACATTTATACATTCAATCTGGGATAACTTTGCAGAAATGTTGACAAAAATGATAGGTGGATTTTCCATGGGAAGCAGAACTCTATTTATTGAGCATCTTATGGTTATTGGCAGAAAACTATCAAAATATCAAATCCATTTCGTGGGGACAGTACTCGCAGGAGCCAGGTGATGTATCTGCTTATTACTTGCTGGACTATGGACATGCAATTAGACTGGCACTGGCCCTGGAGGGTGTGGGTGTGGTGACAGACAGACAGCCAGAGAGGTCAGGGAATGCAATGGATGACAGAGCTGAGGGTAGGGGGGGGGGGGGGTGGAGACAGACGGCGGGGTCTAGGTGCAAGGCATTCGCTAAAAGGGACCAAAATCAAAATGATTCTGAAATCCAGAAGATTCCAAACAACAGCAAGTGTCCAGTCCCAACGATTCCAGATAAAAGGTGAGGCACCTGTATAGCCTGTGTGGGTCCTTCCAGAGCAGACACCAACAGCCCACAGCCTGCATGGGGTCCTCAATGGTTCATTTCCATGGTCACCTGTTTTAGGTCATCCCTCAGGCTCCTCCTTCTCAACAGGAGGGGGGGGGGGGGTTCCCATGTTTCTGGTGCCCTGCGCTGGTCCATTGCTCCCCCGGAGTATGCAAACCCTCATGGTATGCTGCCAAGCCCAGGCAATGCCATTTGGGCAAAGACCCTGCACTTGCACAATTTAAAACACACACCATGGGCTCCTTTAACAGGCCATTTAAAGCCTGTGTGGAGTCTTCTGCATCAGGACGGGCTGTTGGAACCTGTGGAACGCACTGTCTCCTCTCCCTTTTCCACACCAGAGGCAGAACCTGCCGTTACTGCAGCTCCGTTTAAAGTGGCAAGGCAGGCTGAGAAAGTTGGCAAAAGATCCAGGTCTCACTGTGCCTCAATACTTCCAGAGTCCAGCCTTTCAGGGACCTGGTGCAAATCACCTCACACTGACCAAGATTAAATTCTACATGTCTACCTTCAGCAATTCGGAAAGCTAATACAGATTATGTTTTATTGCTGGGGGAATGAAAGCAAAGAGGGAAAGGTTGTTTTATAGGCCAGTTCCACATACACTCCTCACTGACTGCTGACAAGAGCCAGTGGTGAAGAAGGCATCTGCTATACTTGCATCATTGGGTGGGGAATTGAGTCAAAAAGTAAAGAGGTCACGTTGAGGTGATGTGAAATTTTGATTAGGCCACGCTTGGAAAATTGTGCAATTCTGGTCCCCCCATCACAGGAAGGATGTGGAAAGGGGATGGAAGAGGTTTACCAGCACGCTGCCTAGTTATGGGGAGAAGTCGGACAAACTAGGATTGTTTATTCTGAAGCATTGGAGGCTGAGAGGAGGTCTGCTAAAGGTTTATGACATTATGAGGGGCGTCAATAGGGTGGATAATGGGCTAATTTTTCCAGCGTGAAAATGTGACATTCTGGAAGATGTGCGTACGGTGTCGGGGAAGGTTTAAGGGAAGGCAAGTTTTTCTTTTTTCTACACAGAGTGGTGGGTGTCTGCATTAGTGGGTGGAAGCAGATACGATAGTAGCATTTAGAAGGTAGAACTCTACGGAACAGACCCTTCGGCCCACAATGTTGTACCTACCAAAAAAACTACTAACCCCTCCCAACCCCATAACCCTCTATTTTTCATCCAAGAGTCTCTTAAATGGCCCAAGTATTCTAGCCTCCACCACCATCCCTGGTAAGGCATTCCAGGCCCCCCACAGCTGACTTCTCCCTTAAACCCTCACCTTAAACTTTTTCATATTTTAAATATTTAAATTTGACATACAGCACAGTAACAGGCTCTTTCAGCCCATGAGTCCATGCCGGCCAATTACACCCATTTAACCTACAACCCCCAGTATATTATGAAAAGTCGGTGAAAACCAGAGCCCCCGGGAAAAATGGGGAGAAAATGTCAAATTTGAATCCCGGTCCTGAACACTGGGCACCGTAACAGCATTGCACTAACCGCTAATGCTAACTGTGTCACCCGAAACAGATGTCCTCTGGTGTTTACTACTTCCCCTGGAGAAGAGGTGCTGGCTGCCCACCCTATAAATGCCTTTCATAATCTTACAGACCTCCATTAAGTCACTAGATAACCTCATCGTCTTCCCTTCCCCAACCCTCTGGCTCCTTTTCTCCATCTCTCCACCCCTTCCCTCTCCATTCACAGAGCCACCCCCCTCCCTCCTCCGATTCCTTCTGTGCCCTCTCTCCCTTCCTGTGGGTCCGTGCTTCTCCCCACCCCTCCCCCACCATTCTGTTCGGGTGCCTACCCACATTTTGCTCAGCTCGAGAACTCAGCTGGTTCTGGATCTTTCCCTCTGCTCTAGAGGACACTGTTTGACCTGCTGAGTTTCTTCAGCATCGTGTCATTAATTCACTTTCTTTTCTTTTGCACTAATTTATTTATTAGTTATTTTATTTGTTTTATTTTTTTTTAATGTAATTTGTCACAGTATTTGCACTTGTGAAGCTGTCGTGAAACAACGAATTTCATGATTTGTTCACAACAACAAATTCTGATTCGCAACGGTGCAAGATGTTGGCGCAGGTTTAGTCAACCAACTAGAAGAAAGATTTAACGAAGTGATAAAAGAAATTGATGAGGGTCAGGTGGTAGATGTAACCTATATGGACTTAAGCAAGGCATTAAACAAGGTTCCCCATGAGAGACTCATCCAGAAAGTGATGAGGTACAGGATCAGTGGAACCTTGGCTGTGTGGATAAAAACATTGGCTTGCAGGAAGAAAATAGAGGGTATTTGTGGAAGGAAAGTATTCTGCCTGGAGGTCAGTGACTAGTGGAGGGGTCGCAGGGATCTGTTCTGGGACCCCTGCTCTTTGAGATTTTTATAAATGACCTGGATGAAGAGGCAGAAGGATGGGTCAATAAGTTTGCAGATGATACGAAGGTTCGAGGAGTTGTGGATGGAACTGAAGGTTGTTGAAGGTTACAAGAGGATATAGACAGGATGCAGAGTTGAGCAGAAAAGTGGCAGATGGAGTTCAATCCGGATAAGTGTGAAGTGATGCATTTTGGAAGGACTAACCAAAAGGTTGAGAACAGGGTTAATGGTTGGTTACTTAAGAGTGTGGATGAACAGAGGGACCTTGGGGTCCAAATCCACACATCCCTCAAGGTCGCCGCACAGGTTGATAGGATAGTTAAGAAGGCCTATGGGATGCAGGGCTTCATTAATAAGGGGGATTGAGTTCAGGCATAGAGAGATCATGTTGCAACATGAGAGGCATAGATAGGGTGGACGGCCAGCACCTGTTTCCCAGGGCAGGATCAGCAAATGCCAGAGGATATGGGTACAAAGTGAAGGGAGGGAAGTTTAGAGGAGATGTCAGGGATAAGGTTTTTACTCAGAAAGTTGTGGGGCCTTGGAATGCCTTGCCAAGGTGGTGGTGGAGTCTGAAACATTAGGGGCAGTTAAGAGACTCTTAGACAGGCACATGGATGGAGGGCTATGGGGCAGGGAGGGTTTTGTTTAAAGGTACAAGTCAGCACAACATTGAGGGCCGAAGGGCCTCTACTGTGCTACAATGTTCTATGTTCTTTCAGCATTGTGACCATGACATCGAGGGACCCACATAGGCAGTGGGCGACCTGCGATCGGGGATCTGCATGTGCTGCTGGAGATGGGTTCATGGGAACCAGATATTGGAAGCAGGGTTTGAGAGGATGCTGAAGGCAAAAAGAGGTGGGGGGAGAGGGGACAATGAGACAAAATAGTAAGATTGTTCCTGAAATCATTACAGACAGATTCAAAGCCACTGATTTCACCTTCAGTTGTGGGAATGGAAATGGGGTCGGAGTTCAAACTTTCTTGCCTGCATTACAAATACGACGTGGGCAGCAACAGTTTAATTCAAGAGAGATTTTGGTGTCAGGTACAAGGTGAATGTTACTGAGAATGAGGGTTGTGGGCCAACCGTGGATAATTGGAGAGCAAAGGTTCCTATCAACAAACCCAGTGAAGGGAAACACAGATGGGATAAAGGTGGAAGGTTTAACTTACATTTACTGCCATCAGCCACATGAACCAACAGATCCTCCTCCCCGGGCGGAGAGTCGGTGTAGGAGGCCTGTAGCCGCTGGTACTCTGTGGTAAGCTCCGCCATCTCCACTATTCCTCATCCAACGGGAGTGCACATCACCAAGGAGCCACGATGACGGTAATGTCTAGATCCACAATAGGAACAGCAGAAGAATGACAACACTCCACAACCTGCACTGCATAGATGGAGACCCAGAATCTAGACACAGGCCCTTCAACCCAACTGTTCCATGCTACCTCACATGCCTATCAGAGCTCGTTCCATCTGCCTGCGTCCCTCTAAACCTTTTCCATCAGTCGAAGTGACCAACTGCCTTTGAAATGTTATCCCAGACCCCACTTCCTCTGGCAGCTCATTCCACACACCCACCAATCTCTGGGAGAAGTAGGTGCAGGTTACATCCATACAACTAGAATTAACTAACGCGGGGAGACAGAATACAAATCATCAAGGTGTGATTGAGACATTGGACACGTTCAGGATGCCAAATCGTTGTGTAACTGTGAGAAAAGTTGGGGTGGGGTGGAGTTGGAGAGTGGAGGGAAGGAAACACATCAGGGAAGGGGGGAAGAGGACACTCTTGAGGGGTGAACGAGGAGGGAACACAGCGTGAGGAGGGGGGGAAATAGGAGGGAAAGGGGATGGTGATGTGACACCTGTGGGGTGGTGGATGGGAAGGGAGTGACACTGGAAAGGGGGGAGAGGACACCCTGGTGAGGGGTGATGGAAACACAGATGGGGGAACTGACATCATGGGTGGAAGGGGTGAAACAGAGAAGTGTAGGGAACTCGTAGGGGAATCGTCAAATACAGACCAAAGTGAAAATGAAAAACAGTGCTGCAAACTTTCAGTTTCTGTTTCAGCCAGAGTGTCAGAATCCAGGACCTGCACACCGCCTGCACTCTCAGTGAACCTTCCAGGACCTGCCCACCGCTCTCACCCTCAGTGAAACTTCCAGGATCTGTCCGCCACCCTCACCCTCACTGAACCTTTCAAGACATGCGCACTGCCCTCACCCTCACTGAAACTTCCAGCACCTGCCCACCACCCTCACCCTCAGTGAAACATCCAGGACCTGCCAACACCCGCTCCATCACCAAAGCTTCCAGGACGTGCCCAACACCCGCTCCATCACCAAAGCTTCCAGGACCTGCCCACCACCCTCATCCACAGCGAACCTTCCAAGACCTGCCCACTGCCCTTACCCTCAGTGAACCTACCAGGACCTGCCCACCGCCCTCACCCTCAGTGAACCTTCCAGGACCTGCCCACCGCTCTAACCCTCAGTGAACCTTCCAGGACCTGCCCACCGCCCTCACCCTCAGTGAACCTACCAGGACCTGCCCACCGCCCTCACCCTCAGTGAACCTTCTAGGACCTGCCCACCGCCCTCATCCTTAGTGAACCATCCAGGACATTCCCACCGCCCTGACCCTCAGGGAACCGACCAGGACCTTCCCACTGCCCTCACCCTCAGTGAATCTACCAGGACTTTCCCACCACCCTCACCCTCAGTGAACCTACCAGGACCTTCCCACCGCCCTCACCCTCAGTGAACCTACCAGGACCTTCCCACCGCCCTCGCCCTCAGTGAACAAACCAGGACCTGCCCACCAGCCTCACCATCAGTGAACCTTCCAGGACCTGCCCACCGCCCTCACCCTCAGTGAACCTACCAGGACCTTCCCACCGCCCTCGCCCTCAGTGAACAAACCAGGACCTGCCCACCAGCCTCACCATCAGTGAACCTTCCAGGACCTGCCCACCGCCCTCGCCCTCAGTGAACCTACCAGGACCTGCCCACCGCCCTCACCCTCAGTGAACCTTCCAGGACCTGCCCACCGCCCTCACCCTCAGTGAACCTTCCAGGACCTGCCCACCGCCCTCACCCTCAGTGAACCTTCCAGGACCTGCGCACCGCCCACACCCTCAGTGAACCTTCCAGGACCTGCCCACCGCCCTCACCCTCAGTGAACCTTCCAGGACCTGCCCACCGCCCTCACCTTTAGTGAACCTTCCAGGACCTGCCCAAAGCGCGCCGCCGGTTCCAGGCCCCCCCAACACGTGTACGCGCCCAGTGACCTGCGGCCGGTTCTCCCACACCCGAAAACAACAGAGAGAAACCGGAAGATGCGTTAGATGCGGGGCGGAAATCCCTCGGGTGACTGAAGTGAATCGGAAGCCAGCCTGCGGGGCGGAAATGCAGTAGGAAGCGGCAGCGTCAGCCGGTTGGTGGATTTGCGCATGCGCGGTGATGGCAGCCGGCCGGCATGTGCGAGTGTGCTCGGTGTTTGAGGCCGCGGCGCTGTTCCCGGGGCTGAGGCCGGCGAGGGTCCCGACCTCGGGGCAGCCTCCAGACCAGGAGCCGGGGGTCCCAGGAGGTAATGAGGGGCTGGGCCTCGTTGTATAAGGCGGGGCCGTGTTACAGGCGCCAGGACTTGGCTGCAGGGCCTCGAACAGTCGGAAGCCCCTTTCAGGTGCCCTGAACACCCCGGTGACCGGGGTCCCCAGAGCCTCAAACCCCCCCCCCCTCACCTGAACGATGGGAGAGCGCGACGCCCCCCTCCCCGGCTGCCTGACGCCCCCCTCCCCGGCTGCCTGACGCCCCCCTCCCCGGCTGCCTGACGCCCCCCTCCCCGGCTGCCTGACGCCCCCCTCCCCGGCTGCCTGACGCCCCCCTCCCCGGCTGCCTGACGCCCCCCTCCCCGGCTGCCTGACGCCCCCCTCCCCGGCTGCCTGACGCCCCCCTCCCCGGCTGCCTGACGCCCCCCTCCCCGGCTGCCTGACGCCCCCCTCCCCGGCTGCCTGACGCCCCCCTCCCCGGCTGCCTGACGCCCCCCTCCCCGGCTGCCTGACGCCCCCCTCCCCGGCTGCCTGACGCCCCCCTCCCCGGCTGCCTGACGCCCCCCTCCCCGGCTGCCTGACGCCCCCCTCCCCGGCTGCCTGACGCCCCCCTCCCCGGCTGCCTGACGCCCCCCTCCCCGGCTGCCTGACCCAGTAGTGGAGCGGGGAGATTTGATGGCGAGGGGTAGAGAGATGGTCTGGTAAGTGAGGGAGGAGCCATATGAGGGCCAGTGAGACAGTTGATGGGGAGTGGGCTCGAAGGTCCAGCATGTCATAGAAACATAGAAGATAGGAGCAGGAGTAGGTCATTCGGCCCTTCGAGCCTGCTCCGCCATTCAACGAGATCATGGCTGATCTTAAAGTTCAGTACCCCGTCCCCGCCTTCTCTCCGTAACCTTTAATACCCTTATACTGAAGAAATAGATCTAATTCCCTCTTAAATATATTTCATGAACCTGCCTCTACTGCCCTCTGTGGCAATGAATTCCACAGATTCACCACCCTCTGGGTCAAGAAATTCCTCCTCATCTCGGTCCTAAATGGTTTGCCTATTATCCTCAAACCATGGCCCCGGGTTCTGGATTTTCCCATCCTTGGAAACATCCCATCTGCATCCATTCTGTCCAGTCCTGCCAGAATTTTATAGGTCTCTATGAGATCCCCTCTCAATCTTCTAAACTCCAGCGAGTACAATCCCAATTTGCGCAATCTTTCCTCCTAAGTCATTCCTGCCATTCCAGGTATCAGCCTGGTGAATCGCCTCTGCACTCCCTCCATTGCAAGAACATCCTTCCTTAGATAAGGTGACCAAAACTGCACACAATACTCCAGGTGGGGTCTCACCAAGGCCCTGAACAGCTGCAGTAAGGTATCCTTGTTCCTAGACTCAAACCCTCTTGATATGAAGGCCAACATTACCATTTGCCTTTTTAACCGCCTGCTGTACCTGCATGCTCGCCTTCAGAGACTGGTGTACAAGTACCCCTAGGTCTCTGCACTTCCCCATCTCTTAATCTATTGCCATTCAAATAGTAATCTGCCCTCTGGTTTGTATTACCAAAGTGGATAACCTCACATTTATCCACATTGTAGTGCATTTGCCATGTATCTGCCCAGTCCCTCAATTTATCCAAATCACACTGGAGCTTCCTGACCCCCTCTTCCGTGCACACAACCCCTCCTAGCTTGGTGTCATCTGCAAATTTGGAGATATGACATCCAATCTCCTCATCCAGATCATGAATGTAAATTGTGAACAGCTGGGGTCCCAGTACAGATCCCTGTGGTACCCCACTGGTCACCGCCTGCCACTCAGAAAACAAGCCATTTATCCCAACTCTCTGTCTTCTACCTGCCAGCCAGTTCTCAATCCACATCAATACTTTGCCCCCAATCCCATGAGCCTTGATTTTGGAAGCCAGTCATTTATGCGGGACCTTATCGAAGGCCTTTTGGAAGTCCAGGTACACCACATTCACTGGCTCTCCCCCATCTATTTTACCTGTCACCATCTCAAAGAATTCCAATAGATTTGTCAAGCACGATTTACCTTTTGTAAATCCATGTTGACTCTGTCCGATCCCTTCTCTGCTAGTCATATGCTCCGCTATTACATCCTTAATAATGGATTCCATCAAAGGAGGAAAAACCCAACCCCAACCAACCAATTTTCCCCTGCAGCCGCTGCAACCGTGTCTGCCTGTCCCGCATCGGACTTGTCAGCCACAAACGAGCTTGCAGCTGACGTGGACTTTTACCCCCTCCATAAATCTTCGTCCGCGAAGCCAAGCCAAAGAAAAAGAATGGATTCCATCATTTTACCCACTACTGATGTAAGGCTCACCGTCCGATAATTCCCCGCTTTTTCTCTACCCCCCTTTTTAAATAGTGGGGTAACATTAGCTACCCTCCAATCCATGGGTACTGATCCTGAGTCTATCGAGTTCTGGAAAATAATTCTTTTTAAATTTTTTATTTTTCACACCATAAACCACACTGACCAAGATACATACATTTTCCTTTTCAAATATATACAGTGTCATTTTCTCACCCCCCCTCCCTCCTCCCATCCCACCCTCCCTACCTTCCCCTCCATTCATTTAAAGTACAAAATCTAAGACACATTAAACCAGTCAGACAATGTTGTCATTCAATAAAAATAAACAAGAAATTCCACTGAGTCAATTCTTTTCATTTCCTTCTCCTTTCGTTAATTTAGGTAGTGAATGTCCACGGTAGGTTTTCTCTATTGTGTTTCATGTATGGCGCCCATATTTGTTCAAATATTTCAAAATTATTTCTTAAGCTATATGTTATTTTTTCTAATGGAATACATTTATTCATTTCTATATAATACCATTGTTGTATTCTCAAATTATCTTCCAATTTCCAGGTTGACATAATACATTTTTTTGCTACGGCTAGAGCTATCTTAACAAATCTTTTTTGTGCACCATCCAAATCAAGTCCAAATTCTTTATTTTTTATGTTACTTAGGAGGAAGATCTCTGGGTTTTTTGGTATATTGTTTTCTGTAATTTTATTTAATATCTGGTTTAGATCTTCCCAAAATTTTTCTACTTTCTCACATGTCCAGATTGCATGAATTGCTGTTCCCATTTCTTTTTTACATCGAAAACATCTATCAGATACTGTTGGGTCCCATTTATTTAACTTTTGAGGTGTAATGTATAGCCTGTGTATCCAGTTATATTGTATCATACGTAACCTCGTATTTATTGTATTTCTCATCGTTCCAGAACATAACTTCTCCCATGTTTCCTTCTTTATCTTTATATTTAAATCTTGTTCCCATTTTTGTTTAGTTTTACCATTTGTTTCCTCATTCTCCTTTTCTTGCAGTTTAATATACATGTTTGTTATAAATCTTTTGATTGTCATTGTATCTGTAATCACATATTCAAAGTTACTTCCCTCTGGTAACCTCAGACTGCTTCCTAATTTGTCCTTCAAGTAGGATCTCAATTGGTAATATTGAGTTATATTGTATTTATCTTTCATTTGTTCAAAGGATAATAATCTATTTCCTGAAAAACAATTTTCTATTCTTTTGGTCCCTTTTTTCTCCCATTCTCTAAAGGAAAGGTTATCTATTGTAAAAGGGAGTAACTGATTTTGTGTCATTATTAGTTTTGGTAATTGGTAATTTGTTTTATTCCTTTCTACATGAATCTTCTTCCAAATATTGAGCAGATGATGTAATACTGGAGAACTCCTACGTTGTACCAATTTTTCATCCCATTTATATAATATATGTTCAGGTATCTTCTCCCCTATTTTATCTAGTTCTAATCTAGTCCAATCTGGCTTTTCCCTTGTTTGATAAAAATCTGATAGCTATCTTAATTGTGCGGCTCTATAATAATTTTTAAAGTTTGGCAATTGTAAGCCTCCTTGTTTATACCATTCTGTTAATTTATCTAGTGCTATCCTCGGTTTCCCCCCTTTCCATAAAAATTTCCTTATTATTTTCTTTAACTCCTTGAAGAATTTCTCTGTCAAGTGTATTGGCAATGCCTGAAATAGGTATAGTATCCTTGGGAAAATGTTCATTTTAATACAGTTTATCCTTCCTATTAGTGTTAGTGGTAAATCTTTCCAATGCTCTAAATCGCCCTGTAATTTTTTCATTAGTGGATAATAATTGAGTTTATATAGTTGGCCGAGATTTTTATTTATTTGTATACCTAGGTATCTTATTGCTTGCATTTGCCATCTGAATGGTGATTCCTTCTTAAATTTTGAGAAATCCGCATTATTCATTGGCATTGCTTCACTTTTATTTACGTTAATCTTGTAACCCGACACTTCTCCATATTCCTTCAATTTCTTATATAATTCTTTTATTGATAGTTCTGGTTCTGTTAAGTATACTATAACATCGTCCGCAAATAAACTGATTTTATATTCCTTGTCTTTTATTTTTATCCCTTTTATATTATTTTCTGTTCTTATCAATTCTGCTAGTGGTTCTATAGCTAATGCAAACAATAAGTTTGATAGTGGGCATCCCTGCCTTGTTGATCTGCTTAAATTAAATTGCTTTGATATATATCCATTTACTGTCACTTTCGCCAATGGCCCCTTATATAATGCTTTAATCCAATTAATATACTTCTCTGGTAAACTGAATTTTTGCAATACTTTGAATAAATAATTCCATTCTACTCTGTCAAAGGCCTTCTCTGCATCTAAAGCAACTGCTACTGTTGGCACTTTACTCCCTTCTACTGCATGAATTAAGTTAATAAATTTACAAATATTGTCTGTTGTCCGTCTTTTTTTAATAAATCCAGTTTGGTCTAGATTTACCATTTTAGGTACATAATCTGCTAATCTGTTTGCTAATAGTTTAGCTATTATCTTATAATCTGTGTTAAGTAATGATATTGGTCTATATGACGCTGGTGCGAGTGGTTCTTTCCCTTGCTTTGGTATTACTGTAATTATTGCTGTTTTACATGAATCTGGTAAGCTTTGTGTTTTGTCAATCTGGTTGATTACTTCCAGGAGGGGAGGAATTAATAAATCTTTAAATGTTTTATAGAATTCTATTGGGAATCCATCCTCTCCTGGTGTTTTATTATTCGGTAGTTTTTTTATTATCTCTTGTATTTCTACTATTTCAAATGGTTCTGTTAATTTATTTTGTTCCTCTATTTGTAATTTTGCTAGTTCAATTTTAGTTAAAAATTCATCTATTTTGCCTTCTTTCCCTTCGTTTTCAGTTTGGTATAATTGTTCATAGAATTCTCTAAAGTTTTCATTAATCTCCGTTGGATTATATGTGATTTGTTTGTCTTTTTTCCTTGATGCCAATACCATTTTCTTAGCTTGTTCTGTCTTAAGCTGCCATGCTAGAATTTTGTGCGTTTTTTCACCCAGTTCATAATATTTCTGTTTTGTCTTCATTATATTCTTCTCCACCTTATATGTTTGTAGTGTTTCATATTTTATTTTTTTATCCGCCAATTCTCTTCTTTTAGTTGTATCTTCCTTCATTGCTAATTCTTTTTCTATATTTACCATTTCCCTTTCCAACTGCTCTGTTTCCTGATTATAGTCCTTCTTCATCTTGGTTACATAACTTATTATTTGCCCTCTAATGAACGCTTTCATTGCATCCCATAGTATGAACTTATCTTTCACTGATTCCGTATTTATTTCAAAGTATATTTTAATTTGTCTTTCAATGAATTCTCTAAAATCCTGCCTTTTAAGTAACATGGAGTTTAATCTCCATCTATACATTCTTGGAGGGATGTCCTCTAACTCTATTGTCAATATCAAGGGTGAATGGTCCGATAATATTCTAGCTTTATATTCTGTTTTTCTTACTCTATCTTGCATACGAGCTGATAACAGAAATAGGTCTATTCTTGAGTATGTTTTACGTCTACCCGAATAATATGAATATTCCTTTTCCTTTGGGTGTTGTTTCCTCCATATATCCAAAAGTTGCATTTCTTGCATCGATTTAATTATAAATTTGGTTACTTTGTTCTTTCTGTTAATTTTTTTCCCATTTTTATCCATATTTGAATCCAAATTAAGGTTGAAATCCCCTCCTATTAATATGTTCCCTTGCGTATCTGCTATCTTCAAAAAAATATCTTGCATAAACTTTTGATCTTCTTTGTTAGGTGAACAGACATTGAGTAGATTCCAAAACTCCAAATATATTTTACATTTTATCATTACATATCTCCCTGCTGGATCTATTATTTCCTCTTCTATTTTAATTGGTATATTTTTACTAATTAATATAGCTACTCCTCTTGCTTTTGAATTATACGATGCTGCTGTTACATGTCCTACTCAATCTCTCTTTAATTTCTTGTGCTCCAATTCAGTTAAATGTGTTTCTTGCACAAATGCTATATCAATTTTTTCTTTTTTCAGTAAATTTAGCAGTTTCTTCCTTTTGATTTTGTTATGTATTCCATTAATATTTAAAGTCATATAGTTCAACGTAGCCATTTCATACTTTGTTTATCTTCCCTTTCCGTTTCCTCATCATCACTTTTCCTTCTTATCCATTTCTGCTTTCTTGTTTTGAACACTTTATAAGACAACATTTCTAAAACATCAAACATTTCCCTTATTCTCCTATTTAAAACTTCTTTAACCCCACTATACCCTCCCCTTCCTGAGTTGCCCTTTATCCCTTGTCGGGCAACCACATCTCCCCTCTCCATTTGGATTTGCGAATTCACTCGCAAGCGTCAACTGATTTTGCAGTGACCGTAACTCCTCCCCTCCCAGCCCCCCCCAGAAAAGATTTCAATTTTCATATGTAACAAAGGTCACTCTTTTAATTCCCTCCTTACTCCCTCTATTCCCTTTCATTCCCTTATTAATTCTTATCTATACTATATATTTTCCTCTGAATACGGATACACTCATGTATACACATATATACATACACACCTATATATATATCTTCTTCTCTTCTTTGGCTTGGCTTCGCGGACGAAGATTTATGGAGGGGGTAAAAGTCCACGTCAGCTGCAGGCTCGTTTGTGGCTGACAAGTCCGATGCGGGACAGGCAGACACGGTTGCAGCGGCTGCAGGGGAAAATTGGTTGGTTGGGGTTGGGTGTTGGGTTTTTCCTCCTTTGCCTTTTGTCAGTGAGGTGGGCTCTGCGGTCTTCTTCAAAGGAGGTTGCTGCCCGCCAAACTGTGAGGCGCCAAGATGCACGGTTTGAGGCGATATCAGCCCACTGGCGGTGGTCAATGTGGCAGGCACCAAGAGATTTCTTTAGGCAGTCCTTGTACCTTTTCTTTGGTGCACTTCTGTCACGGTGGCCAGTGGAGAGCTCGCCATATAACACGATCTTGGGAAGGCGATGGTCCTCCATTCTGGAGACGTGACCCATCCAGCGCAAGTGGATCTTCAGCAGCGTGGACTCTATGCTGTCGACCTCTGCCATCTCGAGTACTTCGACGTTAGGGATGAAAGCGCTCCAATGGATGTTGAGGATGGAGCGGAGACAACGCTGGTGGAAGCGTTCTAGGAGCCGTAGGTGATGCCGGTAGAGGACCCATGATTCGGAGCCGAACAGGAGTGTGGGTATGACAACGGCTCTGTATACGCTTATCTTTGTGAGGTTTTTCAGTTGGTTGTTTTTCCAGACTCTTTTGTGTAGTCTTCCAAAGGCACTATTTGCCTTGGCGAGTCTGTTGTCTATCTCATTGTCGATCCTTGCATCTGATGAAATGGTGCAGCCGAGATAGGTAAACTGGTTGACCGTTTTGAGTTTTGTGTGCCCGATGGAGATGTGGGGGGGGCTGGTAGTCATGGTGGGGAGCTGGCTGATGGAGGACCTCAGTTTTCTTCAGGCTGACTATACACACATAGTTCGTGGTCATTTTTACTCTCATTACATGTCTTCATCTCTCTGCTTGTTTTGTAGTTGTTCTGCAAATTTTCGTGCTTCCTCTGGATCCGAGAATAGTCTGTTTTGTTGCCCTGGAATAACTATTTTAAGTACCGCTGGGTACTTTAACATAAATTTATATCCTTTTTTCCATAAGATCGTTTTTGCTGTATTGAACTCCTTCCTCTTCTTCAGGAGTTCAAAGCTGATGTCTGGATAGAAAAAATTTTTTGACCTTTGTATTCCAGTGGCTTTTTGTCTTCTCTTATTTTCTTCATTGTTTTCTCCAATATATTTTCTCTTGTTGTATATCTTAAGAATTTTACTAAAATGGATCTTGGTTTTTGCTGCGGTTGTGGTTTCGGGGCTAATGTTCTATGTGCCCTCTCTATTTCCATTTCTTCCTGTAATTCTGGTCTTCCCAGGACCCTGGGGATCCAATCTTTTATAAATTCTCTCATATTCTTGCCTTCTTCATCTTCCTTAAGGCCCACTATCTTTATATTATTTCTTCTATTATAGTTTTCTATTATATCTATCTTCTGAGCTAACAGCTCCTGTGTCTCTTTAACTTTTTTATTCGATTCTTCTAATTTCTCTTTTAAGTCTTCTACTTCCATTTCTACAATTGTTTCTCGATCTTCCATATTTTCCACTCCTTTTCCTAACTCTGATATGGTCATTTCCATTTTATTCATTTTTTCTTCTGCATTCTTAATTCTTTTTATCTCATTAAATTCTTGTAATTGCCATTCTTTCACTGATTCCATATATTCTTTAAAAAAAGCTACATCCATTGTCTTGCCTTTCTCTTCTTCTTCCACTTCTTTCTGTTCTTCTTCTTCTTCTTCCTCTGGATTGACCATCTGTTGTTTCCTTGTTTTCTTTTTACCCTCTTCTTTCTTGTTCTCGTTATTGTCTGTGTTCTGCACCTGTTGCTGTGCTGCAGGTGTCTCTCTCAGGTGTGGAGATCGACTCCGCAGCTGTTCCCCCCTCCCGTCAGTGGGTTTTTTTCTTGCGCGGTTCCGCACTTTTACTCGGCTCCGCGAGCCATTTTTGTCGTCCCGAGCCCGGGACTTCCACTGACCTGCGGGAGCGGGCCACTCTCTCCGCGGCGGGCCTCTTCGGACAGGTAAGGCCTTCACCTTCTTCTTCCGACATTCTTTCTTCTTCTTTTCTTCCCGTTGTTTTCGACTTTTCTCTCTTCGCTGCCATTTTCTTCTCACCTTTATTTTTACTTTATTATAAATTTTAATCTTGTACCTTTGTGCTTTGTGCGTTTTTTTTCAACTTTTCCGGAGAGGGCTGGAATTCCCTGACCGGCCACTACTCCATCACGTGACTCCTCCCTGGAAAATAATTCTTAAAGCATCTGCTATCTGAATGGCCACTTCCTTGAGTACCCTAGGGTGTAGATTATCAGGCCCTTGGGATTTATCTGCCTTCAATCCCATCAATTTCCCCAAGACTATGTCCTTAGAGATACTGATTTCTTTCAGTTCCTCCCTTGTATTAGTCTCTATGTTTCCCAACATCCTTGGGAGGTTATTTGTATCCTCTCTTGTGAAAACAGAACTAAAGTAAGAATTTAATTGGTCTGCCATTTCCTTATTCCCCATTATATATTCCCCTGATTCCGACTGCAAAGGACCTACTCTGGATTTCACCAATCTTTTCCTCTTGACATATTTATAAAAGCTTTTGCAGTCAGTTTTTATATTTGCCGCAAGCTTACTTTCGTAATTTATTTTTGCTCTCTTGATTAATCCCTTTGTCCTCCTTTGGTGCATCTTGAACTGCTCCCAGTCTTCGGTTGTGGTACTTTTTTAGGCCAATTGATATGCTCTCTCTTTGGACCCAATGCTGTATCTAATTTCCTGTTATCCACGGTTGAGTCACCTTTTTTGGTTTATTTTTATGCCAAACCGGTATAAACAATTTTTGCAATTTCTCCATTAGATCTGTGAATGCTTTCCATTGTCTATCCACAGTCAACTCCCCCATAAACACCACCCCATCAATCTTACTCAACTCCCGTCTCATACCATCATAATTCCCTTTATTTAAATTCAGGACCTTAGTCTCGGTTTTAATTTCATCACTCTCCATGTCGAGTGAGAATTCAATCATATTGTGATCGCTCCTACCCAAAGGGCCTCATCACGGGTGAACAGCTCATCGATTATGGTGCTAGCGTCTGACTGTTATAACCCCAGGACTTCTCCTACAGAAGACACTGCGGCTGATGTGAGGGCCAGTGAAGGACAGTCTGCACCAGAGATCTCCGACAAGATGACCTGCTCAGCTTGTGGATGCAGCTTCGACAGCCGAGAGGAGCAGGTAGGGTCCAGTGCTCAGCCGATGGCAGGGAGGGTGTAGACAGGAGGAGGTGTTGGTCAGAGCAGGGATGAGGAGTTTCATTGTTGAAGAGACTGGAGATTGTGTGGAAGATGAGTTGTGAGCAGCTGATTTTCAATGAAAGGTTCACTGATTGGTCCCCCTGTGGTTGAGGTTATAATTGGGGAAGGTGGTTGTTCTTATTCAGCTTCTTACAACTGGCGAAGGTACATGGATAAGAAAACATCCTGTCCGAGTGGGGGGGGGGGGTGGAGTCCACATGATGCAGCGGATGTAGGAGGATGCGAGCCCTGGGGCTCCTCTGAAGAATTCTCTTTGAAACCGCTCAAAATCACTGTTAAACTAGATGAATAGCTAGAACATGAACAAAAGAATGAAGACTCAAGCAAGGAAATTTAATTACCAATCAGAATTCAGCCTCTCATAAAATGGTGAGAGAGAGCAGGTGGAGAAGAATTGGATAGGCAGTCGTGGACCTCATGTACTCCCATGGAGGTATGCCTTAAACTGTAGTCACGTTTTCCATCTATAATAGATAGATGAGTTCCAATGAAACTAATTTAAATTGACTGGTTTCTATAGTAACTGATTTTTTTTTACAGTAATCATTTCTGAGTTGGGTGTTTTTAAAACCTATTATATTCAAAGTTGAATAATCTTGTCAAATAACCATATAACAATTACAGCATGGAAACAGACCATCTCGGTTCTTCTAGTCCGCACCGAACCAAGTCCTCTCCTCTAGTCCCACCTACCTGCACCCTGCCCAAACCCTCCATTCCCCTCCCATCCATATACCTATCTAATTTTTACTTAAATGACAAAATGGACTCTGCCGCCACTACTTCTCCCAGAAGCTCATTCACACAGCCACCACTCTCTGAGTGAAGAAGTTCCCCTTCACGTTACTTCTAAACTTTTGCCGCTTAACTCTTAACTCATGACCTCTTGTTTCAAGGGAAAAAAACACACAAATGCTGGAGAAACTCAGCAAGTCAAACAGGGCCTTTATGTAGCAAAGGTGAAGATACAGAACCAACGTTTTGGGCTTGAGCCCTTCATCAAGGTGTGGCTGAACATGAGAGATGTCCGAACAAAAGGGAGGGAGGGTGGTGAGGGTGTGAAGGGCCAGTTGAAGTAGACAAAGATGATGTGGTCAAACAATAATCATGGCTTTTATTTGCAGAAACTAATGGTACAATAATGAAAGACAATAGGTGCATATATAGTTATATCCAAGGGGAATGTCCTTAACAGTAGAGATAAAGCACAACCAATATTAGTACAGCAAGGCTCACCAGAGGGGAGACAGGCAGCTTGACAGACATTCACCACACTCTCCCCCCGGCAGAAGAAGGGTTAAAATCAAAAGGACTGCTGCTTGGAAGGACTGAAGCAAGCGATACATGGATACCATGTTTGGCCTTGAGATATTCTAACTGCCAAAATACGCCAGTATCTAGCAAGCAATCAAAATATAATGAGATGTTTTATGAAATTGTTATTTACGAATTCTGGTGCTTCGTCTCAAAACAGATGGCTCCTTTGCAACCTTGGGAACTGCTACAGATCCTGGGTCTGTAGTGTGGGAAGGAATGACTTCTGGACCCACTCCAGAATCACCAGCGTGAGGTAGTGGAGCCTCAGCATGGCCATCTGAAAACTTACTAGGGGTCACAGGCTGGGGGGTGGGGGGGGTGAGTCCAACCTCTCAGGCTCCCTCTGAGTAAGGGTTTGAGGAAGGGGCGAACCAGGCGGGGCCAGGTCTCTTAGGGGTACAGTGTCAGTACTCCCGTCTAAAAATTTAACATGAGCGTAGTTGGGGTTAGTATGCAGTAGCTGAACTGGTTGGACTAGGGGGTCTGTTTTATGCGCCCGAGCGTGGCTCTTCATCAGCACGGTTCCAGGCTCAGATAAACAGACTGGCCAGTCCATCACGGTTCCTGATTTCCTAGGAAAGGCAAACATACGTTCATGAGGTTTTTGATTTGTTGCAGTACACAGTAAAGACCGAATAGAATGTAGTGCCTCAGGCAGCACCTCCTGCCACCGGGTAACAGGGTAACCATGTGTTTTTAAAGCAAGATTAACAGTCTTCTCGACTGTAGCATTAGCCCTTTCAACCTGCCCATTGCCCTGGCGGTTGTAGATCATAGTATGGCTGGTGGCAATTCCTTTTCATAGCAGGGCTCGCCGCAGTCCAGCGCTCATGAATGCTGAGCCTCTATCGGTACGAATGTAATTGGGAAAACCAAAAATGCTGAAAATTCTGTTGTGACTTAATGACAGACACTGACGAGACATCAGGGCAGGGCATCGCAAAGGGAAACCTGGAATATTCATCAATTACAGTAAGGAAATATACATTTTTGTTGTTGGAAGGTAACGGCCCTTTAAAATCTAGGCTAATCCTCTCAAAAGGTCGGGTTGCCTTGATGAGAGTGGCCTCTGGAGCTTTGACATATTGCGGTTTGCATTCTGCGCAAACAGGACAGCTTTTAGTCAGTTTCCTGACTTCTTCCAGAGAGTAAGGAAGGTTCTTCGCCCTTATGTAGTGGAAGAATCTCGTGACTCCTGGGTGGCACAGTCTGCTATGGATCTCTTTTAGCCCCTCCAGCTGAGCACCAGCAGGAGATCGTGACAATGGGTCAGAGGGATGATTTAACCTGCCCGGTCTGTACTGGATCTCATAATTATAAGTTGAGTCTATTTGCCAGCGTGCCATCTTATTGTTCTTGATTTTACTTTTGTGTTTAGGACTGAACATGTAGGCTACAAATTTCTGATCAGTGACAAGAATAAATTTTCTGCCGGCAAGAAAGTGTCTCCAGTAGCGAACAGTTTCAATAATAGCCTGGGCTTCTTTTTCAATGGCAGGATGTTTAAGTTCAGGTCCGCGTAACGTGCGGGAGAAGAAGGCCATAGGTCTGCCCTTTTGATTAAGGGTTCCTGCCAAGGCACAATCTGAGGCACCAGTTTCCACTTGGAATGGGACGTCCTCGTCAATGGACGAGAGTGCAGCTTTGGCAATATCAGCTTTAATTCTCTCCAAAGCCTTCAAGGCCATTGGAGAGAGAGGAAAAGATTTAGTGTCAAACAGAGGGCGTGCCTTCGTGGCGTAGTCCCGAACCCATTTGCAGTAGTAGGAAAAGAATCCCATACACCTTTTAAGGGCTTTTGCTGAGTTTGGGGGTGGTAACTTCTTAAGGGGAGCCATTCTTTCCGGGTCAGGGCGGATTTCGCCCTTGCGGACCATGTAGCCCAGAATGGGTAGCTCTGTTGCGTTGAACACACATTTGTCCTCGTTAAATATAAGGTTGAGTTCTTTAGCTGTTGTTAAAAATTTCTTAAAGTTGTTGTCATGCTCAGTCTGTGTTTTCCCACAGATAGTGACATTATCCAGATAGGGAAACGTACCCTGTAACTCATACGTCCTAACAATCTTATCCATTTCCCTCTGAAACACTGACACACCATTAATGACTCCAAAAGGTACCCTTTTAAACTGGTGTAACATTACCCCCCCCCCCCCCCCACCCCCATCAACCTCAAAGGCTGTATAGGGTCATTCCTTTTTTTTAATGGGGATTTGGTGGTAAGCTGCTTTGAGGTCGATAGCGCAATACAAAGTGTACTCCACTATCTGATTAATCATTTCATTGATGCGTGGTAGGGGGTAGGCATCCAGGTTAGTGTAACGGTTGATTGTCTGGCTGTAGTCGATAGCCAGTTATTTCTTAGTGTGATTTTTCACAACTACCACCTGGGCTCGCCACTGACTCTTACTGGGTTCAATTACTCCCTCTAAGCCATCTCTGGGTCTCAGCTTTAATAAACTCATGATCCTCTTTGCTATAAGAACAGCTCTTAGTGGCAATTGGCCGACACTCAGGGGATAAATCACTGAAAAGGGAGGGAGCTTTGATCTTTAATGTGGACAGACCGCAGTAACTAGTGCGGGGGATGGTAAATGTCGGTAGTGGCCCACCAAAATTTAACACTACACTGTTCATCTGAAATTGAATATCTAACCCCAGGCACAGAGCTCCGGCATAATAAAGAGCCACACATCAGCCAGGCAATGTCCCTGCAAATTTAAAGTAACTTTACACTTGTCCCATACAGTTTTTGTAAGTTCAGTACAAGCTATCGATATCTTTCGGTTCACTGGATATCTGGCAACTCTCTCGTGGATGTAGCTGTCAGCACTAGACAATCCAGAGTCTCACCATTCACCTCCCCACTCATAGTCGACAGTTCCAGTCCATAACATCCCCCAAGCTTTGGAGTCAATTGAGCTATCACAGGGGATCTCATCTCACCGTCACTTGAAGTCGATTCAGCCTGCTCGTCTGAAGATTCCCCCTTTTCACAGTTGTCTTCCATTCCAGCTCCAGGACGCATTTTCTTGGTGCTTCTCTTCTTATCAGTGGGAGTACTTTTCGCCTTATAACTCTTTAGCAAAGTAGCTGAGTTTCCCACAATAGCTGCAGGTAGCAAATCGAACCAGGCCCTTCTGTCTGGGGTTTCAGCTCTTATCACCGAAGTAGCATTTTTCAGGAGTTCACCTTTTTCTTTCCTTCGGGGTTCCAGCACTCCTGGATGTTTCCTTTTCAGTTTCTAGCATTTCACTGGACCGCATGGCACTTCTCAGTGTTTTGGCTAAAGTGACTGACCGGTCATAGGTTAAGGGCTCCGTCTCCAGCAGCCTCTGTCGGATGTAACTGGAGTCAATCCCGTTGACTAAAGCATCCAGCTTCAAGGCATTGCGGTGTTGTTGCACGTTGACTGCCCTGACATCACATTCATTTGCCAGCGAGTCGAGGGCCAGTGCACAGGCAACATCACTTTCCCCGGGTTTCTGGCGTCTGGTCAGCAAGTGGTGTCGAGCAAGCACCACATTCCGTGGCGCTGCATAGTAAGCGGTCAGACGTTCTCGGGCTCTAGCCAGAGTGGTAGCTCCTTGCGTTACGGCGAAAGGGACCTCACCCAGCAGAGAGTTCAGGTGGCCCCACTGTATCGCCTCATCGACCACGCTGTTTCGAGCCATGTAATAATCAAAACAAGCAATCCAGTGGTTGAAAATTTCTCTACTGGTCGATTATCAGCCGCTCTGGCTTGAGGGCTCCATCCATTTCTGCCAATAAAATTGAAGTGCCAGTTGATGAAGTCGACAAAGACGATGTGGTCCAACTATAATCATGGCTTTTATGAGCAGAAACTCATGGTTCAATAATGAAAGACAATAGGTGCAGACACAGTTATACCCAAGGGGAGTGTCCTTAACAGTAGAGATCATCCACAGCCAATGTTAGTACAGCGAGGCTCGCCAGAGGGGAGACAGGCAGCTTGGCAGACATTCACCACAGGGTGGGAGGTGAGAAGTGGAGAGGCAGAGGAATGACCACAGTGGGGGGGGAGGGGGAGGGGAAGAGGAAGGAGTCTAAGCTAGGTGGAGAGAGGAAGGAAGTAGGAACTGGAATAATTAGTTAATGGTGGGGAGGGGGGGAAAGGGCAGCTAATTAGTGGAATGCAATGAACTCAGTGTTGTTCCTCCAATCAGGGTGGGGTCGTGTGAAAGGCCACGGACAGACGTGTGAGCCTGAGTGTGTGACTCAGAATTGAAATGGTTGGCTACGGGGAGGTCGCTTTTGTTGTGGCTGGGCGAAGCGATCTCCTCATCTGCAACTGGTCTCTCTGATGTAGAGAAGGCAAGAGAGAGACTGGATGTCACTATCTCGGGGGTTCTTTCCTGAACCCAACACACCAATGGCATCATGAAGAAAGCATATCAGCACCTCGACTTCCTCAAGAGTTTGCAGGAGTTTTGGTATCAAACCAGAAACGCTGGCAAATTTCTACAGAGGTGCGGTGGAAAGTGTGCTGACCGGCTGCATCACGGTCTGATATGGGGACACCAATAACCCCGAGTGCCAAGCTCTCCAAAAGATAGCGGACACAGTCCAGGACATCACAGGCAAAACCCTCCCCACCGTCGAGAACATCTGCAGGGAATGCTGCCCATCTGAGAGCAGCAGCAATCATCAAGGATTCACGCCACCCAGCACCCAGTTCTCGCTGCTGCTGTCAGGAAAGACTCGCACCACCAGGTTCAGGAACAGCTGCTCCCCCTCCACCATCAACGACAAACTCAATCAGGGACTCATTTAAGGACTCTGACTTGTGCGCTTTATTGATTTTGTTTCCTCCCTTTGTTAAAGTTCTGTTGACATCTGGATAGTGGGTAGAGTTTTTTTTGCACTGCCAATAAGTGGTAATTCTATCTCACCTGCAGGAAACCGAATCTCAGGGTTGAATGTGATGTGAATGTGATATTGCACTCTTACAATAAATCAGAATCTGAATCAGTGATCAGCTTTGCATTCTCTCTCTGCAGACTGAACACTACAAACTGGACTGGCACAGGTTTAACTTGAGGCAAAAGCTGATGGGAGCCCAGTCCGTCACTGCTGAGGGCTTTGAAAGAATAGCAGGTATTGTGTGACATGTCCTTGCTTCGTAATGATACCGAGTCTGACATAAAACACCCAGACACTTTGTGTCTGACCCCGGGAGTGTACGATGGGATGGTGCAGAGGGAGCTTCACTTTGTGTCTGACCCCGGGAGTGTGTGATGGGATGGTGCAGAGGGAGCTTCACTTTGTGTCTGACCCCGGGAGTGTGCGATGGGATGGTGCAGAGGGAGCTTCACTTTGTGTCTGACCCCGGGAGTGTGCGATGGGATAGTGCAGAGGGAGCTTCACCTTGTGTCTGACCCCGGGAGTGTGCGATGGGATGGTGCAGAGGGAGCTTCACTTTGTGTCTGACCCCGGGAGTGTGCGATGGGATGGTGCAGAGGGAGCTTCACTTTGTGTCTGACCCCAGGAATGTGTGATGGATGGTGTGGAGGGAGCTTCACTTTGTGTCTGACCCCGGGAGTGTGCGATGGGATGGTGCAGAGGGAGCTTCACTTTGTGTCTGACCCCAGGAATGTGTGATGGATGGTGTGGAGGGAGCTTCACTTTGTGTCTGACCCCGGGAGTGTGCGATGGGATGGTGCAGAGGGAGCTTCACTTTGTGTCTGACCCCGGGAGTGTGCGATGGGATGGTGCAGAGGGAGCTTCACTTTGTGTCTGACCCCAGGAATGTGTGATGGATGGTGTGGAGGGAGCTTCACTTTGTGTCTGACCCCGGGAGTGTGTGATGGGATGGTGCAGAGGGAGCTTCACTTTGTGTCTGACCCCAGGAATGTGTGATGGATGGTGTGGAGGGAGCTTCACTTTGTGTCTGACCCCGGGAGTGTGCGATGGGATGGTGCAGAGGGAGCTTCACTTTGTGTCTGACCCTGGGAGTGTACAATGGGAGTGTGCAGAGGGAGCTTCACTTTGTGTCTGACCCCGGGAGTGTGCGATGGGATAGTGCAGAGGGAGCTTCACCTTGTGTCTGACCCCGGGAGTGTGCGATGGGATGGTGCAGAGGGAGCTTCACTTTGTGTCTGACCCCGGGAGTGTGCGATGGGATGGTGCAGAGGGAGCTTCACTTTGTGTCTGACCCTGGGAGTGTGTGATGGAACGGTGTGGAGTGAGCTTCACTTTGTGTCTGACCCTGGGAGTGTACAATGGGAGTGTGCAGAGGGAGCTTCACTTTGTGTCTGACCCCGGGAGTGTGCGATGGGATGGTGCAGAGGGAGCTTCACTTTGTGTCTGACCCCGGGAATGTGTGATGGATGGTGTGGAGGGAGCTTCACTTTGTGTCTGACCCCAGGAGTGTGCGATGGGATGGTGCAGAGGGAGCTTCACTTTGTGTCTGACCCTGGGAGTGTACAATGGGAGTGTGCAGAGGGAGCTTCACTTTGTGTCTGACCCCGGGAGTGTGCAGAGGGAGCTTCACTTTGTGTCTGACCCCGGGAGTGTGCAGAGGGAGCTTCACTTTGTGTCTGACCCCGGGAGTGTGCAGAGGGAGCTTCACTTTGTGTCTGACCCCGGGAGTGTGCAGAGGGAGCTTCACTTTGTGTCTGACCCCGGGAGTGTGTGATGGGATGGTGCAGAGGGAGCTTCACTTTGTGTCTGACCCCAGGAGTGTGTGATGGAATGGTGCAGAGGGAGCTTCACTTTGTGTCTGACCCCAGGAGTGTGCGATGGGATGGTGCAGAGGGAGCTTCTGTGTCTGACCCCGGGAGTGTGTGATGGGATGGTGCAGAGGGAGCTTCACTTTGTGTCTGACCCCAGGAGTGTGTGATGGAATGGTGCAGAGGGAGCTTCACTTTGTGTCTGACCCCAGGAGTGTGCGATGGGATGGTGCAGAGGGAGCTTCACTTTGTGTCTGACCCCGGGAGTGTGTGATGGAATGGTGCAGAGGGAGCTTCACTTTGTGTCTGACCCCAGGAGTGTGCGATGGGATGGTGCAGAGGGAGCTTCACTTTGTGTCTGACCCCGGGAGTGTGCGATGGGATAGTGCAGAGGGAGCTTCACTTTGTGTCTGACCCCGGAGTGTGCAGAGGGAGCTTCACTTTGTGTCTGACCCCGGGATTGTGCGATGGGATGGTGCAGAGGGAGCTTCACTTTGTGTCTGACCCCGGGAGTGTGCGATGGGATGGTGCAGAGGGAGCTTCACTTTGTGTCTGACCCCGGGAGTGTACAATGGGACGGTGCAGAAGGAGCTTCACTTTGTGTCTGACCCCGGGAGTGTGCGATGGGATGGAAGAACATAAGAACTCGGAGCAGGAGTCGGCCATCCGGCCCATCGAGCCTACCCTGCCATTCAATGAGATCATGGGTGATCTGATGATAGGCTCATCTCCATCTACCTTTTTCCCACATCCCTGAATTCCTCTGCTATTTAAAATCTATCCAACCTTGTCTGAAATATATTTACTGAGATTGCCTCCACTGCTCAAATGGGCTTCACTTTGTTAGCACAATGCGATTGATCAGAACCGATTTGGGGTTTCAATCCCGCAGTTTGCACATTTTTCCCAGGGGCTCCAGTTTTTCCCACCGTTCAAAATGTACATGCGGTTGTAGGTTCATCAGGTGTAAATTGGGCGGCAAGGGCTCATGGGCTGAAATGGCCTGTTATCGTGCTGTATGTCTACATTTAAAAATTTAGTAAATTTAAAATTGTTGTTCCTGATCAATGTGGTGTTCATGAGTTTGTGGTTTTACTGCCTGTCATCACCTCAGCCTCCTGCTCAGCCTCCTGCTCAGCCTCCTGCTCAGCCTCCTGCTCAGCCTCCTGCTCAGCCTCCTGCTCAGCCTCCTGCTCAGCCTCCTGCTCAGCCTCCTGCTCAGCCTCCTGCTCAGCCTCCTGCTCAGCCTCCTGCTCAGCCTCCTGCTCAGCCTCCTGCTCAGCCTCCTGCTCAGCCTCCTGCTCAGCCTCCTGCTCAGCCTCCTGCTCAGCCTCCTGCTCAGCCTCCTGCTCAGCCTCCTGCTCAGCCTCCTGCTCAGCCTCCTGCTCAGCCTCCTGCTCAGCCTCCTGCTCAGCCTCCTGCTCAGCCTCCTGCTCAGCCTCCTGCTCAGCCTCCTGCTCAGCCTCCTGCTCAGCCTCCTGCTCAGCCTCCTGCTCAGCCTCCTGCTCAGCCTCCTGCTCAGCCTCCTGCTCAGCCTCCTGCTCAGCCTCCTGCTCAGCCTCCTGCTCAGCCTCCTGCTCAGCCTCCTGCTCAGCCTCCTGCTCAGCCTCCTGCTCAGCCTCCTGCTCAGCCTCCTGCTCAGCCTCCTGCTCAGCCTCCTGCTCAGCCTCCTGCTCAGCCTCCTGCTCAGCCTCCTGCTCAGCCTCCTGCTCAGCCTCCTGCTCAGCCTCCTGCTCAGCCTCCTGCTCAGCCTCCTGCTCAGCCTCCTGCTCAGCCTCCTGCTCAGCCTCCTGCTCAGCCTCCTGCTCAGCCTCCTGCTCAGCCTCCTGCTCAGCCTCCTGCTCAGCCTCCTGCTCAGCCTCCTGCTCAGCCTCCTGCTCAGCCTCCTGCTCAGCCTCCTGCTCAGCCTCCTGCTCAGCCTCCTGCTCAGCCTCCTGCTCAGCCTCCTGCTCAGCCTCCTGCTCAGCCTCCTGCTCAGCCTCCTGCTCAGCCTCCTGCTCAGCCTCCTGCTCAGCCTCCTGCTCAGCCTCCTGCTCAGCCTCCTGCTCAGCCTCCTGCTCAGCCTCCTGCTCAGCCTCCTGCTCAGCCTCCTGCTCAGCCTCCTGCTCAGCCTCTCACACCTCTCTTCCAGGTGATGTCTCCAGTATATCTGGCTCTGATTCTGACGAATGGGATTCCTATGCCGATCTTGAGGGGCTGGATTTCCACAGCACGCAGCATGTTTCCAGTGCAGTCAGTAGGGAACATCCTGTAGAAGAGAGGTCTCCCTGCCGGTATCATCCTCGCATCCTCTTTCGGTCAGTTGAGGGAGAGTACCTCTCTGTGTACCGCTGCATCCTGCAGGGAAAGCAGGTAATGTGGAGAGCTGACACCTCTCCAACCCTCTTCTCCTCTTCCCCAACCCCCACCTCCTCCAGTCCCCAATTTCCCATCTGAGAAAAAGAAGATTGGACCTTTCTGAGAAGAATGTCACAGCCATTCAATTCTCTCGCAACTGCTCTGATTGTTCTGTGTGAGAAAAATCAGCCTGTTGGGCAGAACCTTCCCACAAACTGTCTTTGGGGAATGTTAAACTATTTGTCTTATCACGGCAGAGAGTGCTGAGGCCCACAGGGTCCTCCATTCAGCACAGGGAGAGCACAAGGCCCGTCAGTGTCCTGTGTCCAGCACAGGGAGAGCGCAGGCCCGTCAGTGTCTTGCGTACAGCATGGCAGGGAATGTGCAGGCCCTTCACCTGCGTTCAGCATGGAGAGCATAGGTCCATCATCATCCTGCGTTCAGTACAGGGAGAGCGCAGGCCCATCAGTGTTCTTCGTCTAGCTCGTCGGGGAGTGCTCGGGCCCATCAGTGTTCTGTGTTCAGCACAGCAGGGAGATTGCAGGCCTGTCATTATCATGCATTCAGCATGGAGAGCACAACCCCGTCAGTGTCTTGTGTTCAGCATAGGGAGAGAGGAGGCCCGTCAGTATCCTGCGTTTGTTGTAATAAATGCGATGTAACGAGAACCATGATCTTCAGAATCACAGAACACTACAGCTCAGAATCAGGCCCTTTGGCCATCTAGTCCATGTCAAAGTATTTATTCGACCCAGTCCCACTGACCTGCACCCAGTTGATAGCCCTCCATATCCTTCCCATCCATGTACTTGTCCAAATTCTTAAATGTTAAAGTTGAGCCCACATTAACCACTTCAGCTGGCAGCTCATTCCACAACCCCAACCCACTCTGTGTGAAGAAGTTCCCCCTCATGTTCCCCCTAAACCTTTCCCCTTTCACCCTTAACTCATGTCCTCTGGTTTGTATCTCACCCACCCTCAGTGGAAAAACCCTGTCTACATTTATTCTGTCTGTCCCCCTCATCATTTTAAATACCTCCATCAAATCTCCCCTCATTCTTCTACACTCCAGGGAATAAAGTCCTTATTTGTTTAACCTTTCCCTGTAACTCAGTCCCTGAAGTCCGGGCAACATCCTAGTAAATCTTTTCTGAACTCTTTTTATCTTATTGATCTCTTTCCTGTGGTTCGGTGACCAAAACTGCACAAAATCCTCCAAATTTGGCCTCCCCAATATCTCATACAGCATCAACATAACATCTCTGATGCTCAGTACTGATTTATGAACGGCAGTAGACCAAGAGCTCTCTTTAAGGGTTGCATTCTCATTGTTCCCAGGGAATATGTATAGCATATACACCTTATGTATAGCAGGCCACTGGTACATTCACATCATGGTCCTGTTTTTTGAGCTGCTCAGGGGTGTTTAACTTGGGTTTGTGCTGATTACATGAGACATGGGAGCAGAAATAGGCCATTCAGCCTATTGAGTCTTCCCCACCATTTAATCATGAGCTTATCCATTTCCCCACTCAGCCCACTGCCCAGCCGTCTCCCCATAACCTTTGATGCCCTGACTAATCAAGAACCTATCAATCTCTGATACATAAGACCGTCCAGTCCAGGCCCTTCAGCCCATGATGCTGAACTGACCCACATAATCCTACTCCCCACAAATTAATCCATACTAACCTCGCAGCCCATAACCCTCAATTTTTCTTGTATCAGCATGCCTATCTAATTTAAATTTAGACATGCAGTGCAGGAACAGGGCATTTCAGCCCACAAGCCTGTCCTGCCCAATTACACCCAATTGACCTACACCCAGGTACATTTTGAACGGTGGGAGGAAACTGGAGCACCCAAAGGAAATTCACATACACATGGTGAGAACATACAAACTCCTTACAGATAGTGCAGGATTCGACCCCAAATCACTGGTACTGTAACAGCGTTACACTAACTGTACCGCCCCTAAGAGTCTTTTGAATATCCCTATTGTACCACCCCCAGCACCCACCACTCTGTGTTAAAATGATGTCTCCTAATCCTTCCTCCACACCTTAAACAGATGTCCTCTGGAGTTGGCCATTGTCACCTTTGGGGAAAAGTACTGGCTGTCCACCCTATCTCTGCCCCTCATAATCTTGCATACTCTTGCCCCTCCGTCGCTCCAAAGGGAAAAGCCATAGCTCCGTCAACCTTTCCTCATGACATATCTTCCAATCCTGGAAGTGTACTGGTAAATCACTTCTGCGTCCTCTAAAGGATCCACATCCTTCCTATAAGGTGTTGCCAGAACTGAATGCGGTGCTCTAAGTATTGCAACGTTGCCTTGAATGTTTTCCAAGAGCCTTGGTAAGCACTTTTAATGGGGTCCTCTTGCATTTCCCCAGGGAGAAGTGTTAACCGAACCCTCCAGTAGTTTTCCTAAAAGGAGAAGATTTGAACTTTCTCAGTGGTGCATCTCAAAGCTTTATTGTTCATGTCTTTGTCTTTTTTTTGAATGAAGGAATTATATTTGCTACTTTCAATCTAGAACAATGATTCTCAACATTTTTCTTTCCACTCACGTACCACCTGGAGTAATCGATTACTAACCACAGAGCACCTACACCTTTCTATGCCATAAGTGCTCTGTGGTTAGTAAGGGATTACTTCAGGTGGTTTGTGAGTGGAAAGAAAAAGTAGAGAACCACTGCTCTAGGGACTGTTAGGTGTTTAGATCAAAGTGTCAACTGTTCTGCAAGCTGTATTTTGGATGAAGCCATTAGAAGCAGAAGGCTGGCCAGTGCTTTTAACTGGTGGTGACTGCTGCTTTCCTACAGATGTCTGGGGAGGATGAGAACAGCTTCCTGGCATCGCTCCTTAGCCTCAGTCCTGAGACGGTCTGGGTCATTCTCATGACAGGTGGTGGGCATTTCGCTGGAGCTGTGTTTCGAGGGCAAGTATTGCTTCCTGACCTAGGGTGCAGGACATCGTTCTGTGAGAGGGATGGCTCAGGTGGGCAGGATGTGAGGAAGGTGTTTAGTGGTCTGGCCTTCATTGGGTGGGTTGTGGAGCTGGACAAGGCAATGGTGAGACCACACAGACTGTGTGCATTTCCCCCTCTGCCTTCCAGCTGCAGCGGGATCCCACCACCTGCCACGTCTTCCCCTCTTTACCTCTGCCTGCCTTCTGCATGGGTCACTCCGTCCATGCTTGGTCTCATCCCACACCCTGACCATGACACCAGCCCTTCCTCTTGCAACTGCAGGAGGTGCAGCATGTTTTTACACCTCCTCCCACTCCACTGACGAGGGAGCGAAACAGCCTTTGTACTGGAGTAAAGGTCTGTCTGCTCTTCCTCCACCCTGGTCTGCTGCACTCAGTGCTCCCATGGCCTCAGTATCAGTAAGTTCACGAGAGCACCTGCACTCTGTCCACAGTAGCAATCCCAAACTCCCAGTTACCTGTCATAGAACATTACAGCACAGTGCAGGCCCTTGTGCTGCACACAGTGCAGGCCCACAATGTTGTGCCAACCTATACATACCCAAATATCCTCGTGGTTTTCTTGCCATTGGAATTAGTTAATTTGTGAAGTATTGTGTGCTTCTTGGAGGAAACATCAAGTCCCCAATAAACAAATACACACACAGGCGTCTTCGCTCTGTGGAAAATGGAACAAAGTCCATCATCCTCGACCTCAAGTGATACCCGTGACGATACCAAAAACCTTAGCCGTCCTTACCTCTTGTAGATCTCTATTAAGTCTTCTCTCATTCTTCTACACTCTAAAGAGAAAAGTCCCAGCTCTGCTAACCTTGCCTCATTAGACTTGTTTCTCAATCCAGGCAACATCCTGGTGAATCTCCTCTGCCCCCTCTCCACAGCTTCCACATCCTTCCTATAATGAGGTGACCAGAACTGAACACAATATGTTAAGTGAGGTCTCACCAGAGATTTGTAGAGTTGCAACATGACCCCTCTACTCCTGAACTCAGTCCCCCTATTAATGAAGCCCAGCATCCCATAGGCCTTCTTAACTACCCTATCAACCCGTGCGGTGACCTTGAGGGATGTAAGGATATGGATCCCAAGGTTTCTCTGTTCATCCACATTCTGGCCATTAACCCTGTGCTCACCCTTCTGGTTTGTCCTTCCAAAATCCTCACCTCACACTGATCCGGATCGAACTCCATCTGCCACTTTTCTGCCCAACTCTGCATCCTGTCTATATCCTCTTGTCACCTTCAACAACCTTCAGCTCCATCCACAACTCCTCCAACCTTCATATCATCCATAAACTTACTGACTCATCCTTCCACCTTTTCATCCAAGTCATTTATAAAAATCACAAAGAGCAGGGGTCCCAGAACAGATTCCTGCGGCCCCTCCACTAGTCACCGACCTCCAGGCAGAATACTTTCCTTCCACTACTACTCTCTGCTCTCTACCTACAAGCCAATTTTTTAAATCCAAACAGCCAAAGTTCCACTGATCCCGTGCTCATGATTTTGTGAATGAGTCTCATGGGGGAACTTGTCAAATGATCCACATCTTCCACTCTACCCTCATCAATTTCCTTTGTTACCTCCTCATTAAAACTCAATTAGCCATGCTGACGATCCTTGAGAAGACTGGACCTCCAAATACTCATAAATCCTGTCCTTAAGAATCCTCTCCATTAATTTGCACACCCCTGACGTAAGACTCGCCTGTCTGAAATTCCCAGGATTCTCCCTATTACCGTTTATAGACAAGGGGACTAAATTTGCCATTGTCCAAACTTCCACACCTCCCCTGTGGCCAAGGAGGTTGCAGAGATTATTTCCAATGCTCCAGGTATCTCAACCCTCACTTCCCAACCTTGACATTTCAGTTCCCCTTCCATCCTATGACCTGTCCATCCTCAACCTTCTCCATTGGCAGAGTTCCAACACAACATAGAGAAACCGCTCCTTGTGTCCTAACTGAGTCTACAGCCAGTGGTGGAAACAATGAATTTATCCATTTCAGGTCATCCTCCCCTCCCCAGCTTCTCTCCTCATTTTTTTGTTCCCCCTTCTCGCTTTCTCACTCCCTCCCCCAAACCTGTTCCCCCTGCCCTTCCTATTTCCCATAATGGTTCCCATGATCCCTTCCCCACTGATGGCCTTTGTGCTCCCACTCATTCCCCTCCATCTCCTTCACCCTCCCCTCCTCCACATAATGACCCCTCCTCCTTTCTATCCTCCGCACTCTCAGTCCTGACGCAGGATCTCAACCCCCAATAAATGCTGCTGAACCCCTCGACATTCCAACTCTGGCAGTCTCCTGTATCTCCCTCCTTCATTCAAGGACCAAGAACCTTGACAAGAGCAGGGCAGGGTAGACGTTGTCCATGTCTACATTGACTTCACCACATTGGCAGGGAAGGTCAGAGCCCATGGGATCCAAGGTGAGCTGACCAATTGGCAGAGTGGGATTGATGGTGGGAGTGACCAGAGTTTGGTGCTGGGTCCACCGTAGTAACAGAGGTGGCAATGTAGAACTTGGTGAGTACGTTTGTGGATGACACCAAGATTGGTGTTGTGGAGGAAAGTGAGGAAGGCCACCTTGGCTGCCAGTGGGATTGGGCCAAAGGGCTTTTTCAATGCTGGAAAATTCTATAATCGCGTGCCTCTCCAGATAGACTCATGGAATTTGCTACAGTGCCAAACCAGGCCCTTCAGCCCATCTAGTCTATGCCAAACTATATTCTACATAGTCCCACTGCCCTGCGCCTGGACCAAACCCCTCCCATCCATGTACCCATCCAAATTCTTTTTATATGTTAAAATCAAGCCCACATTCACCACTTCAGCTGTCAGCTCATTCCACACCCCCACCTCTTTCTGTGTGAAGTCATTCTCCCTCATGTTCCCTTTAAAGATTTCCCTTAACCTCAATGTCTCAAGTGAGCACAGTACAGGCCCTTCAGCCCTCGATGTTGTACTGACCAAGAAATGTGTATTCCAACCAAAAAGAAAGTCCAAATTCTCTCTACCTCTTTTTCTTTCATAAGATAACATAACAATTACAGCACGGAAACAGGCCATTAGGCCCTTCTAGTCCGCACCGAACCAAACACCCCTCTCTAGTCCTACCTCCCTGCACAATGCCCATAACCCTCCATCTTCTTCTCATCCATATACCTGTCCAACCTTTTCTTAAATAATACAATTGACTCCACCGCCACTATTTCTCCCGGAAGCTCATTCCACACGTCTACCACTCTCTGAGTAAAGAAGTTCCCCCTCATGTTACCTCTAAACCTCTGCCCCTTAATTCTTAACTCATGTCCTCTTGTTTTAATCTTTCCTCCTCTTAACGGAAATAGTCTATCCACATCCTCTCTGTCTATCCCTTTCATAATCTTAAATACTTCTATCAAATCCCCTCTCAACCTTCTACGCTCCAAAGAATAAAGACCTAATCTGTCCAATCTCTCCCTATACTCTAGATGCTTAAACCCAGGCAACATTCTGGTCAACCTTCTCTGCACTCTCTCCACTCTGTTTATATCCTTCCTATAATTAGGCGACCAGAACTGCACACAGAACTCCAAATTAGGCCGCACCAACGTCTTATACAATCTCAACATCACCTCCCAACTCCTATATTCCATGCAATGATTGATAAAGGCCAGCATACTAAAAGCCTTCTTCACCACTCTATTCACGTGGGTTTCTACCTTCAGGGAACGATGTTCCGTTACTCCTAAATCTTTCTGCTCTTCTGTATTCATCAATGCTCTCCCATTTACCACGTATGTCCTGTTCTGATTCTTCTTACCAAAATGAAGCACCTCACACTTATCAGCATTAAATTCCATCTGCCATTTTTCAGCCCACTTTTCTAAGCAGCCCAAATCCCTCTGCAATCCTTGAAAACCTTCTTCATTATCCACTATTCCACCTATCTTAGTATCGTCTGCATATTTACTAATCCAATTCACCACCCCATCATCTAGATCATTAATGTATATAACGAACAACAATGGGCCCAATACAGATCCTTGAGGCACACCACTGGTCACCGGCCTCCAACCTGACAGACAATTATCCACTACCACTCTCTGGCCTCTCCCTTTCAGCCAATGTTCGACTATCTCAAAATTTATACCTAAAGACTGCACCTTCTTAACTAACCTTCCATGTGGTATCTTATCGAAGGCCTTACTGAAGTCCATATAGACAACATCCACTGCGCTACCCTCATCCACATTCCTAGTCACCTCTTCAAAAAATTCAATCAGATTGGTCAAACGTGACCTTCCTCCCACAAATCCATGTTGAGTGCTCCTGATCAGACCCTGTCTATCCAGATGTTTATAAGTCCTATCTCTAAGAATTTTCTCCATTAATTTACCTACCACAGACGTCAAACTTACAGGCCGATAGTTGCCAGGCTTCCTCCTTGAACCCTTTTTAAATAACGGAACCACATGCGCAATGCGCCAATCCTCCGGCACTATCCCCATATCTAATGACATTTGGAAAATTACCGCCAGAGCCTCTGCTATTTCCTCCTTCACTTCTCTCAGTGTCCTGGGGAAGATCCCGTCTGGTCCCGGAGACTTATCCACCTTCATTCATGTTCCTGTCTAAGAATCTCTTAAATGCCCCTAATGTTCCAGCATCCACAACTCTGTAAGAAAAAACTTAACCCTGACGTCTCCCTAAACCTTCCTCCCTTCACCTTGTACAGATGACCTCCGGTACCCCTCATCAATCACGTCACTTCTCCAGGGAAAACAGACCCAGTCTTTCCCACTGTCTTCTGTGCTGGCAGTCCGGGTGTCCCTGGGAATTGGTGTCCACGCATGCTACCTCTGGCCTGTGTAGGTGATGTGGAAACCAGGGGGTAATGCATCCCATCTCGTTACTGTGTCTTGCTATTTCCTTCTCCAGGGATGTTGTCATTCAGCACAAGACCTTTCACCGATATACTGTGCGTGCCAAGCGTGGTGTGGCCCAGGGAGTAAGAGACGGACAGAATCGAAGCCATGCCCCAAAGTCAGCGGGAGCCTCGATGAGGCGCTACAATGAAGCTGCACTCGTCAAGGTCAGGAGGTTGTGATCTCCCTCCACCCCATGCCAGCAGAGACAGGATGCCTGTCTGTACATGAACACAGGGAGCTAGTGGCTGTGTCAACACAGGGAGGCAGCCCCACGGAGGTGGTGGACCCAGCTGGAGTCAGACTGAGTTGGGGCAGGCAAGGTGGGGGGGGTCAGTCAGACAAGATGGGAGGGAGACAGGAGAAATCAGGCGGGGGGCAGTTGGACTGGGCAGGAGAGGTGGGCGACACCGAGTGGGGGGAACAGGGAGGGGCTCAGTCAGACCGGGTGTGGGGGGAAAACCAGGGTGGGGGAGTGCGGGAGGCTTCATTCGGACCAGCTGGCTGCTGTGGGTGGTCATATCATAAGGGATCCAGGGCAAGATCCAGATGGTCAGATCACTTGGGATCCAGGCTGAGATCCAGATGGTCAGATCACATGGGATCTGGGGTGAGATCTGGGTGGTCAGATCACATGGGATCTGGGGTGAGATCTGGATGGTCGATCACATGGGATCTGGGGTGAGGTCTGGATGGTCAGATCACATGGGATCTGAGATGAGATCTGGATGGTCAGATCCCATGGGATCTGGGGTGAGATCCGGATGGACAGATCCCATGGGATCCAGGGTGACATCTGGATGGACAGATCACATGGGATCCAGAGTGAGATCCGGATGGTCAGATCACATAGGATCCAGGTTGAGATCCAGATGGTCAGATTACATGGGATCCAAACTAAGATCCAGGTGGTCAGATTCCATGGGATCCAGGTCAAGATCCAGACGGTCAGATCACATTGGATCCGTGGCAAGGTGGCCAATTAGTTGAAGATAGGGCTCGATGCTGTGCAGCAGAAGAGAGGTGTAGACAGTTATCACTCCAACTGGAGGTCTGGAGCCGTGGTGTGTTGCAGGGATCAATGTTGGTCATCAGTATTCATGAGTTAAATAACAATGTCGTTAGCATAGTTGGTACATTTGCAGTGGGACATGTTCAACTCTGCGACCTGTCGCTGGCTGCAGGTTTGTTGCTTGTGACGTTAGCTTTGTTGGTGGGTTTGAGTTGGGGAACAAGAGAAGTCCTTTCCTCAAGGATGTCAGTTCTGTGAACCCTTAGTCTCGTGGCATGTGTTTCTGTTGTCAGGGATTTCATTTAATGAATTGAAATTAAACTAACAACAGGAAACATATCAGTAAGATAGAAAGATTTACTAGGATGTTGCCCGGACTTCAGGAACTGAGTTACAGGGAAAGGTTAAACAGGTTAGGACTTTATCCCCTGGAGCGTAGAAGAATGAGGGGAGATTTGATGGAGGTATTTAAAATGATGAGGGGGAACAGAAAGAGTAAATGTAGACAGGGTTTTTCCACTGAGGGTGGGTGAGATACAAACCAGAGGACATGGGTTAAGGGTGAAAAGGGAAAAGTTTAGGGGGAACATCTTCACACAGAGAATGGTGGGCTCAATTTTAACATTTAAGGGAAATTTGGACAGTACATGGATGGGAGGGGTATGGAGGAATATGGACTGGGTTCAGGTCAGTGGGACTCAGCAGAAAAGTGGTTCAGCACAACTAGAAGGGCCGAAGGGGCCTGGTTCTGTGCTGTAATGTTCTATGGTTATAAAGACTTGGTCCGTTGATGGAGTTCAGGCTCCAGCAGATCAGTACTCATTCCTAGAGACTGTTCCCATGCAGATGCAGTCAGGATGACAGTTGTGGGGATGGCAGTGTGTCTTTGGTTTCTGTTATAATCTACTCTTTAGCAGCCAGGAGCCTGGGGAGAATTCTCTTCAACTGGTGTGGTACAATTACTGATCTGCACCTGAGCAATTAATTTGTCAACACAGCCCCTGCTTCCCAGTATTTGACCATAAGCAATCAGGGCTCAAAAGGCACACGGATGTCTGAGCTCCTTCCAGTGATACCCGCACCCACTAGATTTGTGACCATGATTGTGAGCTGGGCCATGTGGTTTGCAGGATATTGAAGATTTGTTGCTGAGTTGGTCAGACTTCCTCGAGGAAGCCCGTGCCATCTTCCTCCGAGCTCCCAGCTACAATAGAGGCATCTTCTTCAGTAGCAGAGTGCCCGTCCTGAAGCGTGGGGACAACCGGCTGAACAGCATTCCCTTCACCACCAGAAGGGCCACATTCACGGAAGTGAAAAGGGTGCACGCAGCTCTCTCCACTGTGGACATCTACCGTGAGTCTGGTCGCATTGCGGGGGGTTCTACCAGTGGGTGTAACTGGGGGTGTGGGCTCTACATGGGTGTAACTGGGGGTGTGGGCTCTACAGTGGGTGTAACTGGGGGTGTGGGCTCTACAGTAGGTGTAACTGGAGGTGTGGGCTCTACAGTGGGTGTAACTGGGGGTGGGATCTACAGTGGGTGTAACTGGAGGTGTGGGTCCTACAGTGGGTGTAACTGGGGATGTGGGCTCTACAGTGGGTGTAACGGGGTGTGGGCTCTACATTGGGTGTAACTGGGGGTATAGGGTTAATAGTGGGTGTAATGGGGGGTGTGGGCTCTACAGTGGGTGTAACTGGGGGTGTGGGCTCTGGGTGCAACTGGGGGTGTGGGGTCTACAGTGGGTGTAACTGTGAGTATGGGATCTGCAGTGGGTGTAACTGGGGGTGTGGGGTCTACAGTGGGTGTAACTGGGAGTGTGGGGTCTACAGTGGGTGTAACTGGGAGTATAGGCTCTACAGTGGGTGTAACTGGGGGTGTGGGGTCTACAGTGGGTGTAACTGGGGTGGGATCTACAGTGGGTGTAACTGGGGGTGTTGGCTCTACAGTGTTACGGGGTGTGGGCTCTACAGTGGGTGTAACGGGGTGTGGGGTCTCCAGTGGGTGTAACTGGAGAGCTGTGATCTACAGTGGATGTATCTTTGGGGTGTGGTATCTGCATTGGAATGTGGATCACCTTGCACTCAATGAACTGTGTTGAATTGCCCATGTTGCAAAGCTCTCATCTCTCTGTGACCTTCTCAATGAATCCGTTCGTGTCCCTGTGGGGCAGTTCAAGGCTGGGAATGTCTCTGCAGTGAGCCCCTGATTTATTGTTGTGGCCTTTCCTTGCAGCACGGGATACAGATGTCACAACGATCCTCAGCCCCCAGCGGAGTCCATGGAAAATGAAGGCGAAAGCTGTCAAGGACCTCCAGGTTTCGATTGGAGACGGTGAGATGTGTCTCCCACAGGGGAGCAGGAGAAATCCATCTTGTCAAACCATAAGGCCAGGACTTGTTTCAGTGGAACTGTTGGGGGTTGGATGGTAACCTGGCAGGGAGAGGGTGTCGCTGTTTCCAGTGCAAGGTCTGTGGCAGCGAGATGTCAGAGAGTCTGTATGCTCAGCGAGGCAGTTTTGTCAAGGAGGGATGCATTTCAGGACTCAGCCTTGTCAGGGAATTGGGCACCAACAGTGTGGCTTGCTGAATGTTGCAGTAGGAGTGCCATGCAGGTAGAAGTGGTGGTCAGTCAGACCTTTGGACTGTTGTCATTGAGTGAATGGGATTGTAGATTGGCTGGTAAAACATGAAAGTCTGCAGACACCATGTTTGAAGTAACAACACAAAGCTGGAGAAACTCAACAGGTCAGTGTCCTTTATACAGCAACAATAAAGATACAGAACAAACATTTCGGGCCTAAGCCCTTTATCGAGCAAAATGTAAGCAGGTGCCAGAACAAGATTGGGGGGTGGAAGGAGCACAGTCCCACAGGCAGGGGGGGTAATAGGTGGATAAGGGAGGGGGGGCACAGCATCAAACAGAGGGAGGGGAGATGGATCGGTGAATGGAGAGGGAAGGGGGAGGAAAGGAGACAGAGGGATGGGGAAGGGAGGGAGAATGGGGAGTGGGCCGGCAGGAACCGGAGACGTCCGGATGGAGAGCACCCAGATTGAAAATCATGTGTTGCTCCTCCAATTTACGGGTGCCCTTGGTTTGGTCGTGTACAAGGCCATGTGGATTGTAGATTGGTCAGCCTGCCAGTGGGTAAAATGCCAGAGGCAATGATAAATGTGGGGCACTTGGGAGGGCTGACAGGATTGGGCAAGTTCAACATGGATCACATCTGCTGGGATTTCTTTATCATGCAACTACCTATCCAGGAACCAGTGGAGGTTTTGTACTTAGATTATCACAAGGTTTTTGGTCACATCGCACACATAAGTGTGCAAAATGGAAGCTGGTGGAATTGGGGTACAATTGGGATGTGGAGGAGGAACTGGTCGGGCCCCAGGAAACAGTGGGAATTCTGAGTAATTTGACAAGCAGTAGCTATTGATTGGTGAAGTTTGGGCCCTGGGACCCCAACTGTTCACATCAGGCACAGAGACGGGGTTAAGCATCAATCACAGTTGGATGGGAGGGGAAGCCTGAGGCAGGTGCATCCATTGGGTGAGTGGGCAGAAACATGGCAGAGGCAGTGCAGTGCATGTAAATGTGAGGTGATCCTCTCTGGCATTGACAGAAATTGGAGCAAGAAGCTGATTAGAGGAGGGACTGTGTAGTGGAGTGGTCATTGAGGGGGCAAAGAAACTTTGGCAGAACAGGCTTCAGGCAGAAGTTGAAGTAAGAAAGGGCCCCCTTTTCAAGGAACAAAACGAACTCAGCAGGTCAGCTCAAGTAAGGGCAGGAGATCAGGTCTCTGGCATGGAGTCTGGACCTGTGGCTAAGAAAGGAAGGGAGGAGAAGAGGTGAGCTGTAGTGATGGGGCATTCCATAGTGAAGGTGACAAATAAGAAGTTCTGTGGAAGAGAATGAAGATACTGGATAATCCCTGGTCCAGGATCTGAGATATCTCAGATCGTGTTCATGGTGTTCTCAAAAAGGAGGGCAAGCAGCCAAATGTTGAGGCAGGGATCAATGACATGGGTAAGAATGGTGAGGAGGTTCTGCAAGGAGAGTTCAGGGAGTTAGGCGCTAGGTTGAAGGACAGGACCTCCAGGGTAGTGATCTCAGATTGCCACGTGCTGGTGAGGTTAGAACTAGGAGGGTAATGGAGCTTAACCTGGCTGAAGACCTGGTACAGGAGGGAGGGCTTCAGGTTTCTGGATCATTGGGCTCTTCCAGGGAAGGTGAGACCTGTTATGGTGGGATGGTTTGATTTAAACTGGAGGGGGACTAATGTACTTGCTGCTCTGGGGGGGGGTTTAGACTAGATTTGCAGGGAGGGGTGGACTGGAGTGTCAGAGCAGATAGAGGAGTGGAGGAGGAAAAAAAATGATGTGAAAATTACATGCACCGTTAGAGTCAACGGGTTAACATAGTGGAAATGTTCTCGAACAAGGAGTATTGTAAGAAAGGCAGACAAATTATGACATTGTGGCCATTAGTGAAACTTGGTTGCAGAAGGGGAAGGACTGGCAGCTCAATGTTCTGGGATTCTGTTGCTTCAGACATGATAGAACGGGGAGGGTGGTGGGGTGGGGGGCATTGCTCGTCAGGGAAAATATGACAGCTGTGCTCTGGCAGGACAGACCAGAGGACTCATCTACTGGGGCTATATGGGTGGAGCTGAGTGAGGAATGGGAAAGGTATGACCACACTCATGGGGTTGTATTATAGATCGCCCAATGGTCAGCGGGAATTGGAGAAGTAAATCTGTGGAGTGATTGCAGACAGCTGCAGGAAACATAAGGTTGTGATAGTCAGGGATTTTAACTTACCCCATATTGACTGGGTTTCCCATCCTGTAAAAGAGTTGGATGGCTTGGATTTGGTCAAATGTGTTCAGGAAAGTTTTCTAAATCAATATATAGAGGCACATATGAGAGAGGGTTCAATACTGGATCTCGTATTAAGGAACGAGACTGGATAGGTGTAATGCCATTAGTTTCAAGTTAATTGGAGAAGGATAGGTCTGGGCCTCGGGTTGAGATTCTAAATTGGAGAAAGGCCAAGTATGAGGAAAGGAGAAAGGATCTAGAATGCGTGGATTGGGATAAGTTGTTTTCGGGCAAGGACGTGCGAGGTAAGTGGAGGACCTTCAAAGGTGAAATTTTGAGAGTACAGGGTTTGTATGTTCCTGTCAGGATTAAAGGCAAGGTTCACAGGTAGAGGGAACCTTGGTATCGAGGGATGTTGTGGATCTGGTTCGGAAGAAGAGAGAGGTGTAGAACAGGCACAGGCAACATGGAGAAAATAAGGTACTTGAGGAGTATTAAAAATGCAAGAAAACCTTCAAGAAAGAAATCAGGAAGATTAAAAGAAGACATGAGGTTGCTTTGACAGAAGGAAAATCCTAAGAGTTTCTAGTTTGGCAGGAGGCTGGGAATCAGATCATGAATGCAAAAGGTAGTAGGACAAAAGCAGGATGCTATGGGTCCTGTGTTGAGGCAAGACAGGAAGGGGGTAAATGCAACCAGTCAGAAAGGTTAAAATGTGTCTATTTCAATGCTAGGAGTATAAGCAATAAAGGCGATGAACTTAGAGCTTGGATCGGTGTATGGAACTACGATGTTGTGGCCATTACTAAAACCTGACTGGAGGAAGGACAGTATTGGATGATGCAGATACCAGGGTATAGATTTTTTTTTAATTGGAGGGGAGGAAGGAGGGGTGGAATGGCATTGTTGCTTAAGGTTAGTATCACAGCTATACAGAAGGAGGACGCTGAGGAAGGTGAGTCCACTGAGTCGGTGTGGGTGGAAATCAGAAATAGGAAGGGACCAATCACTGAGCTGGGAGTCATCTATAGGCCCCCAAATAGCCTCCTAGACACTGAGGAGCAGATAAGCAGGCAGATTTTAGAATGGAGCTGGAAATACAAGGTTGTAGTCATGGGAGATTTGAACTTCTCTAATATTGACTGGGACCTCCTGACTACAAAAGGGATAGATGGGGCTGAATTGGTTAGGTGTGTTCAAGAAGGATTTTTGACACAGTATGTGGACAGGCCGACGAGAGGAGAGGCCGCACTGGATCTGGTGCTGGGTCATGAACCAGGTCAAGTGGTCGACCTCTCGGTGGGGGAGTATAGTTATAGAAAAAGATGAACTCAACCTAAATAGGAGAGTGATTAACTGGGGAAGGGCTAATTATGAAAGGATTAGGCAGGAACTGGGGAATATGAATTGAAAAGTGATGTTCAAGGGGGAGAGCACAGAAGTAATGTGGAGGAAGTTATGGGACCAACTGAGCTGGGTCCAGGACAGGGAATAAATGGTAGAAAAAGGGAACAGTGGATGATGAAACAGGTGAGGCGACTTGTAGAGAGGAAGAAGTAAGCCTACATTAGATATAGGAAGCAGGGAACAGATGGGGCTCATGGGAAATGTATAGAAGCCAAGAAGGAGCTGAAGAAGGAAATTAGGAGAGCTCGAAGGGGGCACGAAAAGGCCTTGGCAGGTAGGGTTAAGGAAAAACCCAAGGCATTCTATTGGTATGTTTAAAAACAAATAGAAAGGTGACAAAAGTGAAGGTAGGGCCACTAAAAGATAAGAGGCAACATGTGCCTAGAAGCGGAGGAGGTAGGGGTGGAGGAGGAGGTAGGGGTGGAGGAGGAGGTAGGGGTGGAGGAGGAGGTAGGGGTGGAGGAGGAGGTAGGGGTGGAGGAGGAGGTAGGGGTGGAGGAGGAGGTAGGGGTGGAGGAGGAGGTAGGGGTGGAGGAGGAGGTAGGGGTGGAGGAGGAGGTAGGGGTGGAGGAGGAGGTAGGGGTGGAGGAGGAGGTAGGGGTGGAGGAGGAGGTAGGGGTGGAGGAGGAGGTAGGGGTGGAGGAGGAGGTAGGGGTGGAGGAGGAGGTAGGGGTGGTCCTGAATGAATACTCTGCATCAGTATTTAAAAGAAAAAAGGACCTTGAACAGGATAATGTGGTGATTTTGGAAGAGGAAGGTGTTAATCTTCTAAATAACATCAAGATTGATAAATCCCCGGGGCCGGATGAGAGATACCCTAGGTTGCTGTGGGAGGTAAAAGAAGAAATTGCGGGAGCATTAACTATGGTCTTTGAATCCTCTACGTGGAGGTGCCAGAGGATTGGAAAATGGCAAATGCAGTCCCTTTGTTTAATAAAGGTAATAAGGAGAATCCTGGAAATATAGACCAGTGAGCCTTACATCAGTGGGGAGTAAACTGTTGGGGAGGATTCTTCAGGATAGGATCTATGAGCATTTGGAGAAGTCCAGTCGACTCAAGGACAGTCAGCAGGGCTTTGTGAAGGGAAGGTCAAGCCTAATTGAGTTCTTTGAGGAAGTGATGAAAGAAATTGATGAGGGTCGGGCGGTAGATGTGGTCTATATGGATTTCAGTAAGGTGTTTGATCAGGTCCCCCATGAGAGACCCATCTGGAAGGTCAAGAGGCATAGGATCAGTGGGACCTTGGGTGTCTGGAAATTGGCTTGCAGGAAGAAGACAGAGTAGTGGTGGAAGGGAGGTTCTCTGCATGGAGGGCAGTGACTAGTGGAGAGCCACAGGGATCAGATCTCGGTCCCCTGCTCTTCATGATATTTATAAATGATCTGGATGACAATACAGAAGGTTGGGTGAGCAAGTTTTCAGATTTCACGAAGATTGGAGGAATTGTAGATGGAGCTGAAGGTTGTCAGAGGTTGCATGTGGATGTAGACAGGATGCAGTGTTGGGCAGAAAAATGTAAAATGGAGTTCAATCTGGACAAGTGTGAGGTGATACATTTTGTAAGGACTAACCAGGAAGCTGAGTACAGGATTAAGGGTCAGTTAATTAAGAGCGTGGATAAATAGAGGGATCTTGGGGTTCATGTCCATACATCCCTCTTGGTAGCCTATGGGATTCTGGGCTTCATTAATAGGGGAATTGTGTATAAGAGTAGAGAAGTCATGTGGTTGCAGCTTTATAAGTCTCTGGTGAGACCACATTTCATTCTAGGAAGGATGTGGAGGCTATGGAAAGGGGGCAGAGGAGATTTACCAAGATGTTGCCTGGATTTGAGGGCATGTCTTATGAGGCAAGGTTGGCAAAGCTGGGACTTTTCTCTTTGGAATGTAGAAGGATGAGAGGGGACTTGATCAAGGTCTACAAGATTATGAGAGGCATAGATAGGGTGGACGGCCAATACCTGTTTCCTAGGGTGGGAATAACAACCAGTAGAGGAGGGAAGTATAGGAAAGACATCAGGGGTAAGCTTTTACACGGAGAGTTGTGGGGGCCTGGAATGCCTTGCCAGGAGTGGTGGTGGAGGAGGAAACATTAGGGGCATTTAAAAGACTATTAGATAGGCACATGGACAAAAGGAGAGGGTTATAGGGTAGGGGAGGGGGGTTAAATGGTTCAGCACAAAATGAAGGGTCGAAGGGCCTGTACAGTGCTGTAATGTTTAATGTATAAAGGTATATTAAGAGCAAAAGCATAGTAAGGGACAAAAATGAAAACCTTGAAGATCAGTGCGGTCAGTTTTGTAGGGAGCTAAAGGAGATGGGGAGATCTTAAATGTTTTTATTCATCAGTGTTCACTCAGTAAAGGGGCACAGAGTCGTGGGAAGGAAGGAAAACAAACAGTGAGGTCACGGAACTACACAGATTAAAGAGGAGGAAGGGCTTGCTGTCTTAAAGCAAATAAGGGTAGATAAATCCTCAGGGCCTGACAGGATATTCCCTTGGACCTTGAGAGAGGCTGGTGTAGAAATTGCAGGGGCTCTGGAAGAAATATTTAAAATGTCCTTAGCCATGGTGTGGTGCTAGAGGATTGGAGGGGAGCTCACCATGTGGTTGTTTAAAAAAGGCTCCAAAAGTAACCCTGGAAATTATAGGCTGGTGAGCCTGACATCAGTAGCAGGTAAATTATCGGAACGAGTTTTAAGAGAACGGATATACAATTATTTGGACAACCAGAAACTGATTAGGGACAGTCAACGTGAGTTTGTGAGTGGAAGGTCGTGTTTAACTAATCTTAGAGATTTTTGAGGAGGTTACTAGGAAAGTAGATTAAAGAAAGGCTGTGGATGTTGACCACATGGACTTTAGTAAGGCCTTTGACAAGGTCCCACATGATACGATAGTCAGGAATGTTCAGATGCTGGGTATTCATGGTGAAGTAGTGACCTGGATTCAATGATGGCTGGATGGGAGAAGCCAGAGAGTAGTGGTGGATGATGGTTCTCAGACTGGAGGCCTGTGACCAGTCTGAGAAACATCATCCACCACTACTCTCTGGCTTCTCCCATCGGTGCTGGGACCATTGTTGTTTGTTGTCTATATCAATGATCTGATTGATAATGTGGTGAATTAGATCAGCAAGTTTGCAGATGACACCAAGATTGGAGGTGTTTTGGACAGTGAGGAAGGTTTTCAAAACTTGCAGAGGGACCTGGACCAGCTGGAAAAATAGGCTGAAAAATGGCAGATGGAATTTAATGCAGACAAGTGTGAGGTGTTGCATTTTGGAAGGACAAACCAAGAAAGGATATACACGGTAAATGGACGGACACTGAGGAGTGTGGTAGAACTGAGAGACCTGGAAATACAGGTACATAATTCCCTGAAAGTGGTGTCGCAGGTGGACAGGGTCGTAGAGAGAGATTTTGGCATCTTGGCCTTCATAAGTATTTAGTACAGGAGTTGGGATGTTATGGTGAAGTTGTATAAGACATTGGTGAAGCCAAATTTGGAGTATTGTATGCAGTTTTGGTCACCAAACTACAAGAAGGATATCAATAAGATAGAAAGAGTGCAGAGAAGATTTACTAGGATGTTGCCTGGACTTCAGGAACTGAGACACAGGGAAAGGTTAAACAAGTTAGGACTTTATTCCCTGGAGCGTAGAAGAATGAGGGGAGATTTGATCAAGGTTTTTAAAATTATGAGGGGGTCAGACAGAGTAAATGTAGGTCGGGTTTTTACACTGAAGGTAGGTGAGATACAAACCAGAGGACATGGGTTAAGGGTGAAAGGGGAAAGTTGAGGGGGAACTTCTTCACAGAGAGTGGTGGGGGTGTGGAATGAGCTGCCAGCTAAAGTGGTAAATGTGGGCTCATTTTTAACATTAGAGAAGAATTTGGACAGGTATGTGGATGGGAGAGGGATAGGGGACTATTGACTGGGTACTGGTCAGTAGGACTAAGCAGAAAAGTGGTTTGGCACAGACTGGAGTGGCTGAAGGGCCTGTTTCTGTGCCATAGTGTGAATGGTGAGAGATTGGGAGTGGGAGGTACCATGAGACCTGAGAGTGTAGGTGGGTGCACAGGTGAATGGAGAATGAGGGGGCTGAGCCCAGGAGCAGGGATGTCTTACGAGTCCACACCTTGGGTATGGTGTCTGATGTTGTCTCCTCACCTGGTCCTCAGCACGAGCTGTTGTGAGGGAGATCGTGGAGGCTTTGAGTTCTTGGTCTTTGGAAATACAGAAGGAGGAGGTTTATGACAGACCATGAAATGCAGATTCGGCCACAACGAGAAAGTGTGTCCATTCTGCTCACCACTCTTTTGGCTGAGAAGGACCCTGAGAGTTAATTTGAGCCTTTAACCATAGAACATCACAATCTCCAGCACAATCCAGGCCCTTCAGCCCATAGTGTTGATCCAACCCAATAACCTACTCCAACAGCCTTTAGTTTCCCCACTGCAGAACTCTCCATTTTTCTCAGTTCCATGAACCTGTCTAATTGTCTCTTAAATGATTCCATTGTCCAAGCCTTCACCGTTGCCGGCAGCGCGTTCCATGCACCCACCCCTCTCTGTGTGAAAACTTACCCCTTGCATCCCCCCCTGTACTTACTCCCAAGCCCCTTAAAACTATCCCCCTTGTGTTAGCCATGTCAGGCCTGGGGAAAAGGCCTCTGGCCATCCACACGATCAGTGCCTCCCATCATCTTGTTCACCTATATCAGGTCTCCCCACATCCTCCATTGCTCCAAGTCTCTCCAATGTCTCTCATCATCTTATTCACCTCTATTAGGTCTCCCTTTGTCCTGCATTGCTCCCAGAAGAAAAGGCCAAGTTCACTCAACCTCTCCTCATAAAGCATGTTCTCCTCCTCACCCTATGAACATCCTTCCTGTAGTAATTCAACCAGAACTGAACACAATATTCCAAGTGGGGTCTAACTCAGATCTCATATAGCAGCAACATCAAGAACCTTAAGGCTCTTGAGCTCGATGCCACAGTTAATGAAGGTCAACACACCATACACCATCAACCTGTGCAGCAGCTTTGAGTGCCCTGTGGATATGGACCCCAAGATCTTTCAGTCTGTCCACACTGCTCAGAGTTCTCCCACTAACATTGGATTCTGCCTTCAAATGGGACCTCCTGACATGAACCACTTCACACCTTTCTTAGTTAAACTCCATCTGCCGCTTCTCAGCCCAGCTCTTCATCCTATCAATGTCCCTCTGTAACTCCTGCCAACCCTCCAGGATATCCACAAACATTTGTGTCATCTGCAGACTTGCGAACCCACCCTTCCACTTCCTCATCCAAGTTATTCACAAACATCACAAGCAGGAGGGATCCCAGAACAGATCCCTGCGGACCACCACTGGTCACCAACCTCCATGCAGAATACGAAGCATCTACACCAATGGTTCTTTTCACTCACATCCCACTTTAAGTAATCCCTATGCCACTGGTGTTCTGTGATTAGTAAGGGATTGCTTAAGATGGCATGTGGGTGAAAAAAAAGTTTGAAAACCACTGTTTTAATCGTCCCTCATTGACTCGTCCTGTGCACGGTTTCAGAACTCCAAAGGAAATGGGCCAATGACAATTTTTCTCAAGGAAAATATTTCAGTAACAATTGAGTCAAGAACAGTGATTCTCAACCTTCCCTTTGCTACCACCCTAATCACCGGCATAGCGATTACTTAAAGTGGGATATGAGTGGGAAGAGAAAGGTTGAGAACTACCTACACCCATCCTCTCTGGACACCAATTCTGTATCCACACAGCAAGGCTTCCTTGGATTCCAAGCCTCCTTACTTCCTGAATGAGCCTTCCATCTTATCAAATGCCTCACTGAAACCCATATACACAACATCCGCTGCTCTACCCTCATCAATGTGAATTCGTCACAGGCTCGTAAGGCACGACCTTCCCCTGACGAAATCATCCTGACTACCCCTCATCAGATAATGCCTCTCTAAATGCTTGTAAATTCTGTCTCTCAGGATAGTCTCCAACAGCTTGCCAATCACTGAAGAAAGTCCCACAGGTCTATAATTTCCTGGGTGTCTCTACTCCCTTTCTGGAGCAGATGAACAACATTTACAACCCTCCAATCATCTGGTACTTCTCCTGTCCCCAGTGATGATGTAAAGATCATCACCGGTAGTTCAGCAACCTCCTCCCTCGGTTCCCACTGTAGCTGTGGGTAAATCTCGTCTGGTCCTGGTGACTGATTAAACTCCATGCGTTTTGAAAACTCCAACACATCTCTTTCTTGACATCAATGTGCTCCAGCACCTCAGTCCGCCTCAGGTCATCCTCACAATTGACCTTTTCTCTGATGAAGACTGAAGCAAAGGACCTTCATGAAGGACCTTCGCGACCTCCTCCGACTCCATGTCCACGTTTGCACTATCACCCCGGATAGGGCCCATCCTCACACGACTTGCCCTCTTGTTCTGCAGACTTGTAGAATGCCTTGGGGTTTTTCTCAATCCTGCTCGCCAAAGGAAACTTCACGGTTACCCTTTGTACCTGTCCCTGAGCCCGTTTTTGAGCTTTATCAAAGAGTGCCCACATGGAGGCTGGCCTTACAACTCTACCATGCTGCTTTTTAGCTAGTTGTCTGGATGGCGGCCTGTGGAAATGTATATATTACCAACCAGGGTCTACTGGTTGCCTATTTTTTTTTTAAAAAAACATTCCTATCCCTTATTAAAGCTTCTGAACCATAGAACATTACAGCACAGAACAGACCCTTCCAGTCTGTGCCGAACTTCTTTTCTGCCTGGTCCCACTGACCTGCACCCAGTCCATGTCCCTCTGTACCCCTCCCATGCATCGACCTGTCCAAATTCTTCAATGTTAAGATTGAGCCCACGTTCACCACTTCAACTGGCAGCTGTTCCACATCCCCACCCCTCTCTGTGTGAAGAAGTTCCCCCTCACGATCCCCCTAAATCCCCTCTGATTGAAGATTCTCTCTTAAAAGGTGACCATTTGGTCCATCACCACCAGCGCTGGTGAGGACTGATTGTTGTGAGTGCAGTGGTGGTGTACATTCTGGGTTAGAAGGGTGGAGAGGGAGCTCTGTGCACCATTGGTCCAGGGGTTTTTAGGGATATCCGACTCCTTTTTGGAAGGGGAGGGGGTGATGCTTGTCCCAGGGAGATGTTGGGTTGGGGACTCTTTCCCTTACTCAGGGGATAGGGTAGCAGCTGAGGACGTTGCGTGAGACTTTTACTATCCTGCAGAGTGCGAGGACATGGCTATTGATGTTGCTGAGTTACCAAGTTCCCTGGAAATGGTTGAAGAAGCTCTTGGAACGTTGGACCTCAGGGAATTCGAAGTGACACCAAAAAAGAAAAGAAGGAAAAAGAAGAAAGTTGCTGCAGAGAAAATGACGGTGCAACAAGGTAGAGTGAAGTATCCGTGTCAGATTCTTTCCCTGCCCAGGGGTAGTGAGGGATAGTGTTGAGGGAGTCTACTTTCTGTATAGCATTTTTTATTAGTGGTTAATTTATATAGCTTTCATTAGTGTTAATTCTCAAACACGCGGTGCAGAGTTACAGAGAGAGATCACAGTGGCACAGTTAGTGGAGTGGTCAGTGCCACGCCATTACAGCACCAGCGACAGCCCTTCGAATCCCATGCTGTCTGTAAGGAGTTGGTAAGTTCTCTCTGTGTCTGTGTGCGTTTTCCCCGGGGGCTCCGGTTTCCTCCCACCCTTCATAACATACCGGAGGTTGTAGATTAATTGGGCTCGTGGGCCGAAACGGCCTGTTACCATGCTGCATGTCTATATTAAAAATATCATTTGGGATGGAGGAGGTGGCATCATTTCACTTGGGGTGGGGGGGGGGGGGGGGAGGACCTCATTCAGGAATCTGGTAATGGCAGGAATAAAATGTGAAGGGAGAGGGTGAGTGATCTCACGCTCGTGAATCTCTTTCCAGGCGGGAGGGGTTGAAGATAGAAGATAGAAGTTTTTAAGATTATGAAAGGGATAGACTATTTCCGTTAAGAGGAGGAAAGATTAAAACAAGAGGACATGAGTTAAGAATTAAGGGGCAGAGGTTTAGAGGTAACATGAGGGGGAACTTCTTGACTCAGAGAGTGGTAGCCGTGTGGAATGAGCTTCCGGGAGAAATAGTGGCGGCGGAGTCGATTGTATTATTTAAGAAAAGGTTGGACAGGTCTATGGATGAGAAGAAGATGGAGGGTGATGGGCATTGTGCAGGGAGGTGGGACTAGAGAGGGGTGTTTGGTTCGGTGCGGACTAGAAGGGCCTAATGGCCTGTTTCCATGCTGTAATTGTTATGTTAAGAGACTGGCTGGGGTGGGTTGGGTCATTTAATGTGTTGGCTGCATTTCTAAGGCAATGGGAGAGGAGTTGAGAAATAGTCTGTATCCACTGACCACTCAGTACAATGACAATGTAGGGGCAGCAATTGAATGGGGTGGTCAGTGGGCAGGATTCCCAGGATGGGCTGGGAGAGACCTCTTTCCTCAGGTCAGTAGGAGGGTGAACCAAACTCCTAGACATCCAGGAAACTTTCTCCACTGGCAGCCCAGCACAGGGAGGGGGGTCTATCACCTGGAACAGACATAGTTCTTGCACCCTTCAGCCCTCCCTCTCCACCCAGTGATATCCCACCCTCTTCAGTCTCCTCTCCCAACAGTCTTCAGCACAGTATCCCAGGACAGTGCACGGAGAGGTTGACTCTGTGTCTGACCCACCTGTCCCTGTCCCGTGAGCATGTCACCAGGCGGGCAGAGACCAATCAGCCCATCTCTCCACGCTGACCTCTGCCCCCTACCCGAATCCCATTGGTCTACGTTAGATCCCTTGCCCTTCCTCCATGCCTGTTCGAACTGTCATGTCACTTGCTTTGTTTGGTATGTGCAGATCCTGATGTTGCTGAGACAGCACACAACACGATACTGGCTGCTGTAGATCCTGGGGCAGAGCCGGTGTTGACTGGAGGAAGGACGAAGGGAAAGAAACGGAGGATTCTTGCAGCGGTTCCAGCAGGCACATCTGAGCAAGGTAGGCCTGGTGAAACAGGCAACGTTCGGGTCAATTACTGTGGAGCATGCTCCACTCTGCCCCTTGGCATGGGAATTCAACGGTGGGCGAGGCTCGGTAAATGTGCTGAGGTATCCAAACAGCCCTCACATTTCCCATCCCCCCATCCCCGCCACAGTCCGACCCATTCACAATCTGCCACAGCAAGTAACAGCATCGAGGTGGGGTGAAAGCAAGCAATGAGAGAGGTGTGGCCATCCGTGTCAGCCACCCCAACGTGGACATCCGTGCAGGAGATCCTAAGGGCGGGGTCCTGAACCCAACCACCTTCAGCTGCTTCATCACTGACCTGCCATTCATCAATGAGAGAGGTGTGGCCACCAGCGTCAGCCACCCCAACCCTGGACATCCGTGCAGGAGATCCTAAAGGCAGGGTCCTGAACCCAACCACCTTCAGCTGCTTCATCACTGACCTGCCCTTCATCAATGAGAGAGGTGTGGCCACCAGCGTCAGCCACCCCAACCCTGGACATCCGTGCAGGAGATCCTAAGGGCAGGGTCCTGAACCCAACCACCTTCAGCTGCTTCATCACTGACCTGCCGTTCATCAATGAGAGAGGTGTGGCCACCAGCGTCAGCCACCCCAACCCTGGACATCTGTGCAGGAGATCCTAAGGGCAGGGTCCTGAACCCAACCACCTTCAGCTGCTTCATCACTGACCTGCCGTTCATCAATGAGAGAGGTGTGGCCACCAGCGTCAGCCACCCCAACCCTGGACATCTGTGCAGGAGATCCCAAGGGCAGGGTCCTGAACCCAACCACCTTCAGCTGCTTCATCACTGACCTGCCGTTCATCAGGAGGTCGGGGTGGGGACCGACACTGATAATTGCACAATGTTCCATCCTGCCCACACCTCCTCATCCAATGAAACTGCCCATGTCTTGACACAGAAGGGAAGTCAAGCAGCTTTTACAGTGGTGCACAGTGAAATTGCTCATTCCACCGCTCGAACTACCCTGCCCCAGTACAGCGTGGAGCTCCCATCTCCTCAGAGAGGCTGTAGATTTCATGGTACGAAGAACATTACAGCACAGTAATGGGCAGGATACCGTAGTGTAGGATTCGAATCCCACGCTGTCTGTAAGGATTTTTCCCGAGGGCTCCGGTTTCCTCCCACCATTTGAAATGTACCGGGGGTTGTAAGTTAATTGGGGGTAAATTGGGTGGCACGGACTCATGGGCTGAAAGGGCCATTTATTGTGCTGTCGGTCTACATTTAAAATTTAAATTGTAAACAGTACAGGCCTTTCAGCCATCGACTTCGTGCTGGCCTACGTAAACCTATTTCATAAGCTAACCCTTTCCTCCCTCACACCCATAACCATCTAATTTTCTTTCATCATGTACCCAAGTGTCTCTTCAATGCCCCTATTAATCCAACCTCCACCACCACCCCTGGCAAAGCATTCCAGGCCCCCAAAACTCTGTATAAATAAATAAAGACCCCTGCCATCTCCCCGAAACCTTGTACAGATATCCTCTGTAATTTCCTATTGTCATTCTGGGAAACCAGGTGCTGGCCGTCCATTTTATCTCTGCCTCTCAGAATCTTGTCGACCTCTATCAAGTCTCCTCTCATCCTTCTATGCTCCAAAGAGAAAAGCCCCAGCTCTGCTATCCTGGCCTCATAAGACATTCTCCAATCCAGGCAACATCCTGGTAAATCTCCTCTTTTCCCTCTGCCAAGCATTGACATCCTTCCTGTAATGAGGTGGCCAGAACTAAACACACAAGTTCAAGTTTATTGTCATCTGACTACAAGAACAACCCGACAAAACAGCGTTCTCCAGTCCTCAGTGCTAAACACGCAGACACACACCCAGACATAACACACAGACAGACAAACTACATACGCACAGAACTTGTATACAATATTCAAATAAATTATTATTAAATAAATAGTTCAGTCATGGAGAGTTTATATGAGCAATTCATCAGCGTTCTCACTACCTGTGGAAAGAAGCTGTTCCTCAGCCTGGTGGGGCTGGCTCTGATCCTCCTGGATCTCTTCCCCAACAGGAACAACCGAAAGATGCTATGTGCAGGGTGGAAGGGGTCCTCAAATGATTTTATACCCCCTCTTCAGACAATGATCCCGATAGATCACATCAATGTTGGGGAGAGGGAAATCCTCTCTGCCACTCTTATGGGCTTGTGGATTGACCTCCGATTCATTTCTCTGCAGCATCCGTATCCCTCTGTGATGCATCTGGCTAGGATGCTCTCGATAGAGCTGCTGCAGTAGGTTGACATAATGATGGCCGTTAGCCTTGCCCACCTCATTTCAAGAGTGGTCTAAGCAGAGTTTTATAGGGCTGCAATGTTACCTCTCAATTTTTGAACTCAAATCCCTGACTCCCAGCACCTTCAAATGCTCCCATACCCTTTCATTCTTTTGAACCCCCTCCAATGCCAACATGTCCTCCTTTAGCCCAAACCTGCTCACAATACTCTTAAGTGCAGTCTGGGTAAAACCTGATAAAGTCACAACCTTGCATTTCTATCCCTCTCGATGCCAGCATTCCATTCGCCTTCCTCACCACCAACTCTACGTGCAAGTTAACCTTGCACAAAGACTTCCAAATCCCTCTGAACCTCTGATTTATAAACTCTATGCCCATTTGGGAAATCGTCCTCATCTTTACTCCTTCCAATCAAGTGTACGATCGTACACTTCTCGACATTGTAAACCATCTGCCATTTCCTTGCCCGATTTCCTAACCCAAGGCCTTCTGCAGACTCAGAGCTTCCTCAACATTACCTGCCCCTCCTCCGATCTTGGTGTCGTCCGCAAACGTGTCCACAAATCTCTCAATTCCATCATCTAAATCATTAAAGTCTCTGGTGAAAGAAAGTGTTCCCAAAACTGAGCTGCATCAAACACCACTGGCCACCAGCAGCCAATCAGATAATGCCCATTTATGCCAACTCTCTGCCTCCCGCCTGTCGGCCAAGCATCCGTCCATGGTAATGTGCTCCCTGTAACACCGTGGACTCTGATCTTGCTCAGCAGTGCCATGTGTCTGTGTGTTTTGCAGGGAGTGAGAGTTACCAAGTGCGGGATGAGCTGTACACAGCGTGCCGATCCGGGGAAATGGAATCCCTGCGCCGGTTACTCCATCACCTGCTGCCCGCTCCAATCCTAGATCCTTGCTGCTCTGGCCCAGCACCAACATCCGATCCAGGAGCAGCCTGCCGACCAGACACCCAGGCACAAATCCGTCACCAGGCAGATGGCAGCGAGGGTCCGGAGACAGCAGACAGCAACAGGGGTTCACAGACCCAAAATGCAGACGGCAGTGGGGGTCTGGAGATGGAACACAGCAGCAGGGGACCATTGAATGCAGGTGGCAGCAGGGGTCTGCAGACCCAGACGGCAGGCGGCATCCAGACGGTGGATGGTGATGGTGCAGGAGGTAGCGGTGGGGTTGGCAGAGATCACCCTGAGGTGCTGGCATCGGTGGGGGTGACGGCAGCTATGCTGAGAGAGCCAGTGGACGAGTCAGGATTCACCCTCCTCCATGTGGCGGCAGCAGCTGCCAAGGGCCCCATCCTCGGCCTGCTGCTGGACGCTGGCTGTGACCCGGCCCTCAGGTGAGGCAGGGCTGTCTGAGTCCCCCTCCAACTGGGTCCCCCCACCCCGACACTCTCCCCAACACCCATCTTCCCCAAATCTGTCCCCCAACCTGCCCTCGACTCCTCCCGAGAATCTCTTGTCCCCTCTTCAACCCGGACCCCCTCCCCCCACCCCACCTGGGAGGGTGTATGGGAGAGGAGATGGGGGAAGGGGTATGTGGGGGCTGAAATTGGGGGCCGTGAGGAGGGGTCGAAGGAAGGGTGGCCATGGTTACCATATATATAGTGTGTTTCAAAAAAGTAATTTTTTCTAAGATTTAAATGGTATTGCAAAAACAACAAATGTGAGTTCGACCTTTTGGCAGTGGAAATAAATAGAATACTATCTGGATGGGGAGAAAATTGAGACCTCGGATGTGCAAAAGGACCTGGGCGTCCTCGTGCAGGGAAATCTAAAAGTTAATGACCAGGTGGGATTGTTAGTGAAGAAAGCGAATGATATGTTGGCATCATTTCAAGAGGAAGAGTGTAGAAGAGTAAAGAGGTGTTGATGAGGCTCCATGGGGCATTGGTGAGACCCCGTTTGGAGCTGTGTGCAGTTTTGGGTCCCCTATCTTAGAAAGGATGTGATGTTGTTGGACTGGGTGCAGAGGAGATTTACTAGGATGATTCCCAGAACGCAAGGGCTAGCGTATGAGGAGCGTTTGGCAGCTCTTTGGGTTATATTCATTGGAGTAGAGGAGAATGAGAGGAGATCTCATAGAGGTATTTCATATTTTGAAAGGTTTAGATAGAGTGGATGTGGGTAAGATGTTTCCCTTGGAGGGTGAATCAAGGACAAGGGGTCATAGTCTGAAAATTAGAGGTTATCCATATAAAACAGAGATTAGGAAGAACTTCTTTAGCCAGAGGGTCGTGGATCTGTGGAACTTGCTGCCGCATACAACAGTGGAAGCCAGATCACTGGGAGTATTTAAACAGGAAATGGACAATTATCTCATTAGTGAGGGCATCAAGGGATATGGGGAAAGACTGGTAATTGGAACTAGGTGTGAACATAGTTTAGCTTAGTGTAGTCACAGAACAGACTCGATGGGCCTAGTGGCCTGCTTCTCCTCCTTTAACTTGTGAACACACTGTATTTATGGTAATCTGTGATCATGTACTCCTTTTGGAATAGCCCAGGATGGCAAGCACAATGCAGGGTGGGGCATGGATCAGGATGGTGGGTGAGCACTGGCCTGTGTTTCCTGTTGTGTCTGTGGCAGGGATAAACATGGACAGTCTGCGTACGCGGTGTCTGCCGACCGAGAGACAAGGAACGAGTTTCGCAGATACATGGCCAAGCACTCCGGGAGGTACAACTACGTCAAAGCACAGGTACGCAGTCCTCATGCAAGTATGCAGCACCGAGCACAGTCCTCACATAGATATATGGCATCGAGCGCAGTCCTCATAGGTCTGCAGCACTATTCACTGGTGTCACTGTGGGAGGGGCATACTGAGGGGTGGTTCACACTGAGCAGTCGTCATGCTGGACAGTGGGCATATAGAGGGATTGGGCAGTACAGGTGGTCACTGTCGGGGGGCATACGTGAACAGCGCAGTTTCTGAGGTGAGCAAGTGGTGCTACACACATTGCACTGCAGTTTGTGGACTGTGTCACGTCTGTGTTTGGACAGATCTCTGTGCCGTTAACATGCGAAATGGAGTCACGACAAGCTGAGCGGAGGCAAGCGCAGAGGGCGGCCAGGAAAGTGAGGGAGAAGGAGCGGAAGGAGGAGGCGAGGAGGCAGCAGAAGGAGGAGATTGAGAGGAGAAGGTTCACCGCTCTGAGTGACAGAGAGAAGGTTCGGACTGGCTGCAATTGGGGAGGGGTATGTGGGTGTCAGCGACGGTTTCCCCTGTGTGTGTGTCAGACGCCGACCCCGACGGGCACAACAGAGACACCGACCTCATGTTTAACTCAGAGACGCCGACCCTGGTGTGTGTTTCAGAGAGCTATCACTGCCGAGGAACGATTTGCCCAACAGTTGGTCAGTGCTGGAACGGGTCAGCGTATCAGGTAAGAAAAACTGCATCTCCTTCAATTTCCTGAGTCTAACCACACAGCTGGATAACTCCACCCACAGATCCTCACGGCGTGGGCCTTTGGCCCATCCTGCCCATGCCAACCCAAATGTCCCACCCACAATGGTCCCACCTGCCTGCCTTTGACCTGTCCTAACCAGCTCTTCATCCAAACTGCCTTAACCCCTCCTCTGGCAGCTCGTTCCTCACGCCCACCACCCTCTGTGTGAAAATGTTATCCCTCAGGCTCCTTGTTACACCTCTTTCCCTCCAACCCCCCACTCACCTGAAACCTCTGTCCCCAGTTACTGATTTCCCCTGCTCTGGGGAAAACAGATTCCTTGCTTTTACCTGATCTATTCCCCTTATGATTTTGTCATTCTGGGCCTGTCCAATCTGTCTCAACCCCGTCTGAACATAGTGCCCACCTGCAGCTTCTTCCAGCAGCTCATTCCAGATATGACCCATCTCTGAGTGGAAAGGTTGCCCCTCATCACTTGAATCTCTCCCATCTCCCCTTCAGCCTGCGCCTGCTAGTTCCAGGGTTATTTCTCCTGGAAACACTGAGCATTCACTTCACACAGGCCCATCATGATTTTGTAAACCTTAGCCTCTTTCATTCCAGGGGATAAAGACCCAGCCTGTCCAACCTCCCCCATAACTCACCCTCCACTCCAATGTTCTGGTGAACCTGCTCTGCTCCCCCTTCCATTTATTGATGTCCTTCCTGTAGCTGGGATACCAGAACTGCCCCCAGTACTCCGTGTGTGGTCTCACCAACACTTCCTATGGCTGGATCATGAGGCCCAAATTGTAGTCCGTATCCTGCCCTGTATATGCCCTCGTCACCAGCAGATCCACCTGAGTGGAGCTTTCCAGGACCTTTGCGTCCTTACACCGACATCTCTTCGTTCAGCGACACTCTCCAGGGCCCTGCAGTGAACTCTGCACGTCCTCCCCTCGTTTCACTGATCCAATTTCACACGTCTCACTTGTCAAAGTTAAATTCCATTTGGCCTACTGTTACCACCATCCCGTCCCTACCTTTCTGGGTGCCTACCCCAGCATTTGCCATCCCCTCGACTCCTCCATGGAGCCGAGGTGGGGGGAGAGCGGGAGGGGGACTAACCTAGCCATTCACAGGTCGAGGGTTCAGCCAACTGCCTGCCCCTCCATCATTCAAGTGATCTGAGTGAACGGTGGGTTCCCAGGGGATTGTGTGCATTATTTAATTTGAAATGTAAATTGTATGGAACAGAGGAGTGGTCTCAATGGGCGCCTGCTGACATTTTGCTCAGACTTTGACGAAGGGCTCAAGCCCAAAATGTGGGTTATGTATCTTTACCTTGGCTAGATTAAGTTTAGTTAGACCTGCAAAAAAAAAGGCGCGGGATATGGGTAGGGGGTATTGGAGGGAAGGGTATGGAGTGGGGTGGGGGGGGGAAATCTGGGACGTGTGTGGTCATGGCAGTCTGTGAGTGGGAAGGGTAGTGAGTGGAGTGAAGGAAGGATGGGCATGAGGGCATGGTGTGAGTGAGGGATGGGCAATGGGGGCATGGTGAGGGGGTGGCAGGTGTGTGAGGAGCTACCTAACTCTATTAGGAATTAGGGGATATGGGGAGAAAGCAGGTAGGTGGAGTTAGGTCATAAATTAGATCAGCCATGATCGTATTGAATGGCAGAGCAGGCTCGATGGGCCATTTTTGGCCGACTCCTGTTCCTACTTCCTATGTTCCTATGTACCTGTGAGGGATGGGAGATCGGGCCTTGTGAGGGAGGGGGGCTGGGTGAGGGACAGGTGAGCGGGGCTGATGATGGGAGGGGGCTGTGTGAGCAACGGGAGAGTGGGCCTGGTGAGGGGTTTCTAGGTGAGGGGGTGATCTGGTTGAGGGATGGGTGAGTGAGCCTGGTGATGGGGGGGGGGGTGCTGTGTGAGCGACAGGAGAGTGGGCCTGGTGGGGGGGGGGGGGAGGTCTGGGTGAGGGACAAGTGAGCGGGCCAGCTGTGTGAGTGACAGGAGAGTGGGCCTGGTGAGGAGGGGGGTCTGGGTGAGGGACAAGTGAGCGGGCCAGCTGTGTGAGTGACAGGAGAGTGGGCCTGGTGAGGGGGGGGGGGCTATGTGAGTGACAGGAGAGTGGGCCTGGTGAGGAGGGGGGTCTGGGTGAGGGACAGGTGAGCGGGCCAGCTGTGTGAGCGACGGGAGAGCGGGCTTGGTGAGAAGGGGCTGGGTGAGTGGGCCTGGTGTGTTGCCACTGTATGGATGCCCCTTGTCTTTGGCAGACGCTGCTGGCTCTGCGGCCAGTCGCTGGTGGGCAGGGTTCCCTTCGAGTACCTCGACTACAGCTTCTGCACCACGCGCTGCCTTCAACAGCACAGGAGGCAGCACAGACAGTGAGAGAGACTTGTCCACTGGCATTGAAGGAAGCCTCCCAGTCTCACCGCCCACCAGTAGGGGCCAGAGCTTCCTGGTGTTGGACACGCACCTGCCAGTTCTGGGGAAAGGTGAGTCCCCAATGCTGGAGACTCTACACCAGGGCCCTGGTTACTGTCTACAGCCAATTACAGTTGCAACCAAAGTGGTAATAAATGCAAATTTTTAATAAAGTTGCTTCATTGATGCAGGGTACAACACCACAGATCACCTAACAGTGTAGTTTGGGCAGTGGGCCTACCAGTCATTCCACGTCCCTCATCGATGACTGGGTGCTGAGAGCCACAGCCAACAGCGGCTGAGTGTGACAGCTCTGGCAGTTCCCCCAAAGTCGAGATTGGACCAAGGCTCTCCTGAACATCTGCATCTGATGGTGAGGGGAGAACCTCTATCCCCCGTGAGGTTCTGTGACCCACACTGGTGGTCTCTGCACAAGGAACACGTGGCAGTGAAGTTGGGTGTGAGATGGAGCTGCCACGTACACTGTGGGCCCGGCTGCATTGTCATTCCCCAATCTCGTGTTGTAGGGATCACATGTGAATGGTGTTGGCCCTCGCTCTGTGCAGCGATTCAATGGATGGTGCCCGCTGACCCATCTCCCTGGTCCCGGGCAGTGCCTTCTTTCCCATCATTCCAGGCAGCCAGCACCACGTGATCCAGGAACTCCACCTCTGGAACCAGAGCAGCCTGCTCCAGCTCCAGCACAGTCACCTTGTTTGGGGAGTGTTGGCTGAGCAGACTCTTGGGCACGAAGAGTGTCTGCTGTGGACCTCGTGCCATCCAGTACCGACCCACATTAAAGCCATTGATCCACACTTGGCCCTGGATGGGAGGAGATGCAGAGTGAATCTGTGGAGTCAGGTCAAGTCGGTTGCTTGGCGTCGAGCAGAGTATGATCAAACGGGAGCCGTGAGTGTCTGAGTCGGACTGATAACCTACCCTGGCACTGTTCTAGAAACCATGGGAAATGGGTGGGCTTGAAGCATAACCAGTGCTGCAGAGAAACTGCCCGGACATACCAGTCACCGTGGTCAGTGGTCTTCAACATTCGAAAATGAGGGTTGCACTTTGTTGGAGGAAAGCGGAGAAACCAGGCAGTCACAGGAATATTACCATACAGGTCCTTCAGCTCTCGATCTTGTGCTGACCCGTATATTCCTTCAAAGATACTACACCCATACTACCCCATAACCCTCCATTTTTCTTCCATCCATGTGCCAAAGTGTCTTTTAAATGCCCCTAATATTTCAGCTTCCACCCTCATCCCCGGCGGGTATTGCAGACCCCAAAACTCTCTAAAAAAACAACCTACACCTGATGTCTCCCTTCACTTTGCTCAACCTGCCCTGGGAACTAGACATTGGCTCTCAGAATCTTGTAGACCTCCATAGAACACTACAGCACAGTAAACAGGCCATTTGGCTCTTCTAGTCGGTACTGAAACATTATTCCACTCGTCCCACTGGCCTGCACCAATTCAATAACCCTCCAGACCTAAAACTTAAGAGCGAGCCAGCATGTACCACGTCAGATGGCAGGTCGTTCCACACTCCCACCACTCTCTATGTGAAGATCCCCCTTATGCTCCCCCAAACCTTTCACCCTAACGCCTTGACCTCTCGTATTTATCTCTCCTAATCTCAGTGGAAAGAGCCTTCTCACATTTAACCTGTCTACCCCCCTCATAATTTTAAATACCTCAATCAAATCTCCCCTCATTTTTCTACGCTCCAGGGAATAAAGTCCTAACCTGTTTAACCTTTCCTGTAACTCAGTTCCTGAAGTCTGGGCAACATCCTAGTCAATCTTCTCTGAACTCTTTCTACCCTATTGATATCTTGTAGTTCGGTGACCAAATTTGGCCTCACCAATGTCTATGTGCCAAAATCTCTCTTTACAACCCTGTCCACCTGTGATGTCACTTCAGGGAATTATGTCTCTGTATTCCCAGATCCCTCTGTTCTACCGCACTCCTCAGTGCCCGACCATTTAGTTTGTCCTTCCAAAATGCAACACCTCACACTTGTCTGCATCAAATTCCATCTGCCATTATTCAGCCCATTTGTCCAGCTGGTCCAGATCCCTCTGTAACCTTTGAAAACCTTCCTCCCTGTTCACAATGTCTCCAATCTTAATGTCATCTGCAAACTTGCTGATCCAATTTCCCACATTATCATCCAGATCACTGATATAGGCAACGAACAACAATGGTCCCACCACCGATCCCTGAGGCACCACTAGTCACAGGCCTCCAGTCTGAGAAGCATCATCCACCACTACTCTCTGGTTTCTCCCATTCAGCCAATTTCAAATCCAGTTTACAACCTCTCCATGGATGCCTAATGCCTTAACCTTCCTGACTAACCTCCTATGTGGGATCTTGTTGAAGACCTTACTAAAGTCCATGTAGACAAATATCCACAGTCTTTCCTTCATCTACTTTCTCAGTAACTTCAAAAACTTTTAAATTCATTAAACACAACCTGTCACACAAAGCCCTGCTGAGTGTCCTTTATCAGCTCACCAGCCTGTAATTTCTTGGTTTTCTTTTGGACCCTTTTTTAAACAACAGAACGTGAGCTACCCTCCAATCCCCTGGCACCTCACCTGTGGCTAAAGACATTTTAAATATTTCTGGGGGTCCCTGCAATTTCTACACTCATCTCCCAAGTTCCAAGGAAATATCCTATCAGGCCCAGGGGATTTATATGGCTTTTATCTCTTCCTCGTTAATCTCTACTCTCTACATGTTCCAGGCCACCATTGCTAGTTTCCCTTCCTTTCCTATCCACTCTGCCAGTTTCCTGAATAAATACTGACGCAAAATACTATTTAAGATCTCCCCCATCTTCTGAGGCTCCACACAGACAACCCCTCTGGTCTTCTAAGGGGCCAATGTTGTCCCTTACTATTCTTTTACTTTTAACATACTTGTACAAACCCTTCGCATTTTCTCTACTCTTCTAGTACCTCACTTGCTCCTTGCCTGTACCTGTTATAGATTCTCTCTCTTCTTCACCAGATCACCAATATCCTCTGAAAACCAAAGTTCCCTCTGTCTGTTAACTTCGCCTTTAATCCTGACAGGAACAGTCAAACTCTGCCCTCTCACCATTTCACCTTTGAAGGCCGTCCACTTAACTCCTTGCCAGAAAACAACTTCTCTTAATCCACTCTTCCCAGATCCTTTCTTATGTCCCCAAAATTGGCCTTTCTCCAATTTAGAATCTCAACTCAAGGACCAGATCTATCCTTCTCCATAATTAACTTGAAACTAATGATATTATGGTCACTGGACCCAAAATGTTCACCTACACGTACTTCTGATCTGTCTTGTTCCCCAATAGGAGATCCAGTATTCATTCCTCTCATTGGTACCTCTACACATTGAATTAGAAAACTGTCCTGAACACATTTGACCAACTCCAACCCATCCAGCTCTTTCACAGTTTGGGAGTCCCAGTCAATTTGTAGAAAGTTAAAATCTCCAACTATCACAGTTTTCTGCTTCTTGCATTGTTCTGCTCTCCCAACAGATTTGCCCCTTCAATTCTCTCCGACTATTGGGCGGTCTATAATACACCCCTATCAGTGTGGTCACACCTTTCCCGTTCCTCAGCTCCATCCATATAACCTCTGTTGATGAGCCCTCTGGCCTGTCCTGTCTATGCACAGCTATTTTCCCTGACCACCAATACTAGTCCTCCCCTTTCATCCCTGCCTCTCTATCACGTCTGAAACAATGGAACTCATATAACCATGTAACAATTACACCATAGAAACAGGCCAACCGATCATTTACTCCCATCTAACCCCATTGACTTACACTCAACCCGTTACCCTCAATTCCTTTCCCATCCATATACATATCCAACTTCTTAAATGCTAATATCAAGCCTGCCTCCATCACTTTGCCTGGAAGCTCTTTCCATACACTCACCACTTTCTAAGTAAATAAGTCCCCGCCCCCCCATGTTTCCTTTAAACTCTCAGCTCATGTCCTAACGTATCTCCCCCTTTCTTAAAGGAAAAGGCCTCTCCACATCCATTCTATCTATATTCCTAATAATTTTAAATACCATAATCAAATCTCCTATGCTCCAAAGAATAAAGACCCAACTTATTTAACCTTTCCCTTTAACTTAGACCCTGTAACTCCAGCTAAAGGTGTGGATTGACACATGGCATTATGATGTGGCCATTAGCGAGACGTGGTTGAAGGAGGGTTGTGACTGCCAGTTAAATATTCCAGGATTTTGCTGCTTTAGATGTGACAGAATTGGTGGAGTAAGAGGGGGAGGTGTGGCATTACTTGTCAGGGAAGATATTACAGCAGTCCTGAGGCAAGATAGACTGGAGGGCTCGTCGAGGGAGGCAGTCTGGGTAGAGCTGAAAAATAAGAAGGGTGAGGTTACTATTATGGGGTATATTATAGGCCTCCAACTGGGGAAAGGGAACTAGAAGAGCAAATGAGCAAGGAAATAGGTGAGATGTGCAGTAGAAATAGGGTGGTGTTGGTTGGGGATTTCAATTTTCCAAACATAGATTGGGAAACGCAGTCAGTAAAAGGGCAGGATGCCTTAGTATTTATGCATTGTGTTCAGGATTGCTTTTTGCAGCAATATGTTGAGACACCCACTAGAGGGGGAGCAGTGTTCGATCTGTTATTTGGGAATGAAATGGGGCAGGTGACGGAGGTGAGCATTGGAGAGAATTTCAGATTTAATGATCATGGGTCCATTAGCTTTAGCTTAATTATGGAAATGGATAGGTCGGGTCCGAAGTCAAAGGTCTTCGAATTGGGGAAGGCCAGGTTTGTAAAAATTAGAAGGTATTTGCAGAGAGTTGTGTGGGCTGATCTTTTTGCCGGAAATGATGTAGAGGAAAATTTGAGGGCATTTAGGAGTGAGATTTTGAGAGTACAGAATCTTTATGTTCCAGTCCGGCTGAAAGGCAAGACCAAAAGTTTAAGGGAGCCATGGTTTTCTAAAAAAATTAGGAAGTTGGTTCGGGACAAGAAGGAGGCCTATGTTAAATATAAAAAACAGGGGTTTGAGGAGATGTATGGTCGTTACTTAGATTGCAGGAAGAACCTTGAGAGGGAAATTAGAAAGGCAAAAAGAAGGTATGAGGAGTCCCTAACTAATAAGGTGAAAGTGAATCCAAAGGGTTTTTACAGATATGTGAATACTAAAAGGAGGGTGAAGGATAGAGTAGGGCCACTGGATGATGGGGGCCGGTGGACTATGTGGGGAGCCGTATGAGATGGGAGAAATATTGAACAATTTTTTCTCGTCTATATTCACGAGGGAAAGGGACCCTGGGTGATACAAGATAAATGAGGCAAAGGGCTTAGTTATGGAGTGCACAGGGATTAGTAAAGTGAGGGTTTTGGAGCTTCCAGGGTCAATTAAGGTGGATAAGTCTCCTGGTCCTGATGGGATTTTTCCATTAAGGGAGCAAATAGAGGGGGCTCTGACAGTGATTTTTCAAAGATCACTGGAGGAAGGGGTGGTGCCGCGGGATTGGAGGGTTGCAAATGTAGCTCCTTTGTGATAAAAAGGCAGTTGGTGCAGGCCAAGTAATTATTGGCCAGTAAGTTTGACTTCGGTGGTGGGGAAAGTTATGGAGGGTATTCTTCAAAATAGTATATACACATATCTGGATAGACAGGGATTGATCAGGGGCACCCAGCATGGGTTTGTGAATGGAAAGTCATGTTTGACGAACCTTGTTGAGTTTTTTTGAGGAGGTGACAAAAAGGTGGATGAAGGTAGGGCGGTGGATGTGATCTATTTGGATTTTAGTAAGGCTTTTGATAGGTTCTGCATGTAAGGTTCAGTCACTAGGGATTAATAGAGAGATAGTGAGATGGGTTTAGAGGTGGCTGGGAGATAGACAGCAGAGAATCAAGGTGGACAACTGTCTGTCAGGTTGGAAACCTGTGACGAGCGGTGTGCTTCAGGGATCGGTACTGGGTCCCTTGTTGTTTATCATTTATATGAATGATTTGGAGGAGGGGGTGGTTAACTGGGTAAACAAATATGCAGATGATACAAAAATAGGGGGAGTGGCAGATAGTGAGGTAGGTTTTCTTGGATTACAGAAGGATTTGGTTTGTTTGGAAGAGTGGGAATGATGGAATTTAATGTAGACAAGTGCGAGGTGCTGCATTTCAGAAAAAATAACCAAAATAGGAGATACGCAGTTAAGGGGAGGGCATTGAGGTCCGCAGAGGAACAAAGGGACCTGGGGGTTATGGTACAGAGTTCATTGAAGGTGGATTCCCATGTAGACAGGGTGGTTAAGAAGGCATATGGTATGTTAACCTTCATAAATCACAGTGTAGAGTATAGGAGCTGGGAGGTGATGCTGCGGCTGTTTAAGGCATTGGTGAGGCCAGGTTTGGAGTATTGTGTTCAGTTCTGGTCTCCAAATTATAGAAAGGATATAGATAAGGAGGAGAGGGTGCAGAGAAGGTTTACAAGGATGATGCCTGACTTACAGCATCTGGATTACAGGGAGAGATTAAGGAGACTGGGACTATTAATTGGAACATAGACAGCTGAGAGAGGACTTGATATAGGTATTTAAAATTATGAAGGGAATAGATAGACTAGACGTGTGTAGACTCTTTCTCCTGAGGGCAGGGGAGGTTGGTACAAGAGGGCATAAGTTAAGGGTAAGGGGACAAAACTTTAGGAGAAATGTTAGGATGTTTCTTCACTCAGAGATTGGTGGCAGAATTGAATGATCTTCCAGAGGAGATGGTTGCGATAGGGTCCCTTCTGTCATTTATGAGAAGGTTAGATGTGTACATGGATGTGAGGGGGTTGGAGGGTTATGGGCAGAGAGCAGGTGGGGGAGCTAGTGGAGTTGTTCAAGTGAACTGGCGTGGACTCGAAGGGCCGACATAACCTGTTTCCGCGCTGTAAACAGTTATATGGTTAAATCTTCTCTGAACTCTCTCCATTTTGTTGATATATTTCCTATACTTTGGTGACCAAAATTGTACACAATTCTCCAAATTTGGCCTCACCAATGCCTTGTACAAGTTTAATATAACATCCCAGCTCCGAGACTCAATGCTCTGATTTATAAAGCCCCACGTACCACCCTAGCCCTAGAACATTGAGCTCCATTAAGTCTCCTCTCATCCTTCTACACTCCAAAGTGAAAAGTTCCCAGCTCTGCTAACCTTGCCTCAAAAGACATTTTCCAATCCAGGCAACATCCTAGTCAATCTCCTCTGCACCCTCTCCAATACCTTCCACATCCTTCCTATAATGAGGTGACCAGAACTGAACACAATACTTTAAGTGTGGTCTCACCAGAGATTTAGAAAGTTGCAACATGACCTCTTGACTCCTGAACTCAATCCCCCATTAATAAAGCCCAGCATCCCATAGGCCTTCTTAACTATCCTATCAACCTGTGCAACAACCTTGAGGAATGTTTGGATTTGGACCCCAAGGTCCCTCTGTTCATCCACACTCTTTAAGTAACCAACCATTAACCCTGTGTTCACCCTTCTGGTTTGTCCTTCCAAAATGCATCACCTCACACTGATCCGGATTGAACTCCATCTGCCACTTTTCTACCCAACTCTGCATCCTGTCTATATCCTCTTGTAACCTTCAACAACCTTCAGCTCCATCCACAACTCCTCCAACCTTCGTATCATCCGCAAACTTACTGACCCATCCTTCCGCCTCTTCATCCGGGTCATTTATAAAAATCACAAAGAGCAGGGGTCCTAGAAAAGATCCCTGCGACCCCTCCACTAGTCTCCGACCTCCAGGCAGAATACTTTCCTTCCACTACTATTCTCTGCTTTCTATCTGCAAGTCAAATTTTTATCCTCACAACCAAGGTTCCACTGATCCTGAGACTTTCTGAATGAATCTCTAAATGCCATAGTGGTAAGTGAGTGGAAAGAAAAAGGTTGAGAACCACTGATTTAGGACATACCCAACCTCCTCTGCCTCCAGGCACATGTTAATTCCTTTATTCTCTTGCGGCTCCTTCATTCTCATCATCCTGTTCTTGACATACCCATAGAACACCCTGGGAAAAACTTATCCTGAACCCTGCACAAGTGGTCCCTAAACTTCCTCCATGTTACTTCTGTGCTTTCACCCATCAACATTTGTTTCTAATCTCACTAGTTCCTGCCTCATCCCTTCATCATTCGCCCTTCCCCAGTTAAACACTTTCCCATTTTGGCTGTTTTAATCATTTTCCATGGCTGTGCTAAATCTCAGGGAGTTGTGGGCACTCTCTCCAAAATGTTCCTCCACCGAGAGGTCCATCCCCTGACCAGGTTCATTCCCCAGATCCAGATCCAGTCCGGCCTCTCCACTCGTCGACCAGTCCACATACTGTGCGAGGAATCCTTCTTGGACACACCTGACAAATTCAGCCCCATCCATCCCTCTTGCAGCCAGGAGATGCTGGTTAATATTAGGGAAGTTGAAATCACCCATAACTACAACCTGTATTTCCCACCATTCCAAAATCTGCCGGCTTATCTGCTCCTCGGTGTCCTGAGGGCTATTTGGGGGCCGATAAACGACTCCCAGCACAGTGAGAGCTCCCTGTTTTTGACTTCCACTCACACCGACTCAGTGGACCCTCCCTCTGCAGCCCCTCCCTTTCTATAACTGTGATACTATCCCTGACCAGTAATGCTACTTCCCCCCCCCCAACCCCCCTACTCTTTAACCTCCCATCCTATTCATTTTAAAACCCCTAAACCCTGATACCTGCATCAGCCAATCCTGCCCTTGCTCAAGCCAAGTTTTTGGCCACAACATTGTAATTTCATGTACTGATCCTTGTAAACTCCATACAATTAGCACCCAAGATCAGGGACCGCTGCTGTGGAAACAGTAAAACTGTATTAACCCAGTCAAACACCCCCAAGCAGAACAACCTGGCTACTCCAGTCCAGATTTCCTCATTGAAACAGCCCTCTGGAACTTCACCACCGAAAGTGTAGCTCGCAGAACTACAAGGCATTCAGCAGAGCTGCACGAGGAGTGAAGGCAGAAGCCTGGTCACATCTACAGTGTACTGGGGTCAGCTGGGACCAGTCTGTCCCTTAGTGTCCTGAGCCTCCACCTTCTGGTTACGTGGCAATTACCTTTGTCCAATTCTGCAGCATTATGTAGGTGTCCTGAGGCTCTGGTGAGGAGAAGGTTCCAGAGTAGAAGCTGGGGCCTTGGGCTGCTGGCTTTGCATCCAGCTGAGCAGATTGTGGCCAGCCATTGGCCACCATCTCGTCGATTGCCAAGGGAAAGATGGACCAGCCGGTGAGGATGGTGTCACCCAGTGACAGGTTCCTGACGAGGCCCTGGAAACAGACCGAGGCAGTGAGCATGTGGCCTGAGGGGCACATCCCACAAGGTCCCATGCAAGTGAGGGGTCTGGGGCAGTGAACGACACCTAAGCTCCCACACCGTCGGGGTCACTGGAGGGAACCACCCACAATGCAGAGAAATAGTGAGATAGAGGATATTGGCAGCACTGCATGAGTGGTATCACCGGCTTCCATGCATGTTTACAGCAAATGTGCCACCTCTGCACCATTGCAGGGGGTGGTAAAAGAACGCGAGGTGCTACATATTGGGAAGTCTAACCTACACAGTAAATGGATGGGATCTGGGGGAGTGTCTTCGAGCGGAGGGATCTGGGGGAGTGTCTTCGAGCGGAGGGATCTGGGGGAGTGTCGTCGAGCGGAGGGATCTGGGGGAGTGTCGTCGAGCGGAGGGATCTGGGGGAGTGTCTTCAAACGGAGGGATCTGGGGGAGTGTCTTCGAGCGGAGGGATCTGGGGGAGTGTCTTCGAGCGGAGGGATCTGGGGGAGTGTCTTCAAACGGAGGGATCTGGGGGAGTGTCTTCGAGCGGAGGGATCTGGGGGAGTGTCGTCGAGCGGAGGGATCTGGGGGAGTGTCGAGTGGAGGGAACTGGAGTTGTCGAGCGGAGGAATCTGGGGGAGTGTCGTCGAACAGGGATCTGGGGGAGTCGTCATCGAACAAGGATCTGGGAGTGTCGTCGAGCAGGGATCTGGGGGAGTGTCATGGAGCAGAGGGATCAGGGTGAGTGTTGTGGAGCAGAGGGATCAGGGCGATTGTTGTAGAACATGTATCTGGGGGAGTGTTGCGGAGTGGAGTGATCTGGAGAAGTGTAGAGCAGAGGGATCTGGGGGAGTGTTGTAGAGCAGGAATATGTGGGAGTGTTATAGAGCAGAGGGTATGTGGAATGGGCTGACAGAGGAGGTGGGTGGGGCAGGAACAGTAGTAATGTTTAAGAAACACTTGGGACAGATGCATGGATAGGACAGGATTTGAAGGATATGGGCCACATGTAGGTGGGACGAATGTGGGTGGGACATGTTGGTTGATGTGAGCATCTTTAGCTGGAGGGCCTGTGTCCACGCTGGGTGAAGGTGACTCAGAGACTGGGGGAGGATCGGTGCTGAATCGTCAGCCTACTTCATCCTGGAGGGTGTCTGGTTTCCAGGGAGCCTCTGGAGTAGCATTCACCCAGGCAAATGGAGGAGGTTTCTTCACGCTGGAGCACTGGGGGCTGATCCTCCATTCCCTTCCCCTCCCCCCCACCCCCTCATTCACATGCCTGCAATCCCAGCACCTTATTACAATGGTTACCTCCTTACCTTGAAGTCCAGCAGACAGGGCCCAAAGTTGATGCGGCCCATGTTCTCAATCACAAGGTCCAGAAGGTCTCCTTGACGTCCAGTGATGTTTAACTGCAGCACATTGTCTCTCTCCAATATGCCCTGGTAAACCTGTAACACAGACAACAAAGCATCTCTCCAGCCCAGCTACCGCACAACTGGCATTGGTGTTTCCGTTGACAGGGCTGGACAGCCGGGAACAGTCACCACTCACCCCATTGACCAGGACGTAGGCGCGGTCGTGCACTGCGTTCAGGAGTGACAGCAGGGGAGTGGGCTTCTCCACGCCACTTGGCAGCCATGTGCGATACAACATTAGCCCAAAGTACTGAGGAACAAACAGAAGGACGTGATTAGAGGCAAACGAACCTGGAGTTCAGAAGAAGGAGGGCTGACCTCATAATATAAGATCCTGATGGTACAGAGCGAGAGGTTTCCACCAGTGGGAGAGTATCGAGCTAGGAGCCACGTTTTCCAGATGAGGGAAGGCCATTCAAAGTTCAGACATGTGGGGACCAGGCCAGAGTGATGATTCAGGAATTCTCTCCACAAGTTGAGGAGGATAGATCATCAGGGCAAGATCATAGAACAGTACAGGCCCTTCAGCCCAGTTCCTAGGAACTGCTGAAGCAATTCTCACAAATTCAATCTGATAAATATTTAAATTTAATTTTGGCTTCATAACCTTAATATTACTCAGTAAAAATAACTTCGGGCCTGTGGGAATTTGACCCTAGTAATTCATCCCCAAAAATTCCCTATCCCCTAACCAAGATTGTCTAACTTTAGGACATGGCCAAGTTGAATGAAAAAAAGGTTCCAACCTCCAATCTACACCAAAAACATTAATCTGATATGGCAGGATTTAATTTATTTAATTTTTGTGGAATCCTATCTAATGGATGTAAAAAATTATAGTGAGCTAACCTATATGTTACATTGGTCATTTTAGTGAAGTTGTACAGATATTCCTCTACTTTCGATGTCTCAACTTACGATTTTCCAAGTTACGATGATACGCTAATGCTATAATGATCAAAATTGATTTTTCAGTGTGGAAATAAAAGGTATTCAATATTTAATTATAAGATGGGCTTTGTTTTAGGTACGTTTTCCCAGCTGTTGATATGGTAAGTGGCCTGAGCACATTTAAGGTTGGCTCAGCTTCGATGTTCAGTAGGTGCAGAATAGTTTTTTCCACTTACAACGGGATTATCGGAACGTAACTCCATCATAAGTTGAGGAACATCTGTATAAGACATTGGGGAGGCCAAATTCAGAGGATTGTGTGCAGTTTTGGTCACCGAACTACAGGAAAATTATCAATAAGATAGAAAGAGTTCAGAGAAGATTGACTAGGATGTTGCCCGGACTCGGGGAATGAGTTACAGGGAAAGGATAAACAGGTTAGGACTTTATTCCCTGGGGAGATTTGATCGAGGTGTTTAACAATATGAGTAAATGTTGGTGGGCTTTTCCCACTGAGGGTGGGTGAGATTCAAATCAGAGGACATGGGCTAAGGGTGAAAGGGGAAAGGTTTAGGGGGAACATGAGGGGGATCTTCTTCTGTGCAGAGTGTGGTGGGGGTGTGGAATGAGCTTCCAGCTGAGGTGGTGAATGTGGGCTCAATTTTGACATTTAAGAAGAATTGAACAGGTACATGGATGGGAGGGGTATGGAGGGATATGGTTTGGGTGCAGGTCAGTGGGACTAGGTAGAATAATTGTTTGGCACAGACTAGAAGGGTCGAAGGGGCCTATTTCTGTGCTGTAATGTTCTATGTTTTTAAAAAGCCTCTGGCCGTCCACATGATCAACGCCTCTCTTCATCCTGTACACCTCTATCAGGTCTCCCCTCATCCTATATCACTCCAAGGAGAAAAGGCCAAGTTCACTCAGCCTCTCCTCATAAAGCATGTTCTCCGATCCAGGCAGCGTCCGTGTAAATCTCCTCTGCACCCTCTCTACCCCATCCTTCCTGCAGTGAGGTGACCAGAACTCAACCCAATATCCCAAGTGGGGTCCAAACAAGGTTTTATATTGCTGCAACATGACCTCACGGCTCTTGAACGTAATCCCATGGGTAATGAAGACCAACACGCCAGTCACCTTCTTAACAACACCATCAACCTGTGCACCATCTTTCAGTCCCTTTGAACATGGACCCCAAGATCTCTCAATCCGTCCACACTGGTCAGCATCTTCCCATTAACATTGGATTCTGCCTTCAAATTTGACCTCCTGACATGAACCACTTCACACTTTTCTGGATTAAACTGTCTGCCTCATCCCAGCCCAGCTCTGCATCCTATCAATGACCCTCTGTAATCTCTGGCAGCCCTCCAGACTATCCACAACTCCACCAACACTTGTGTCATCCGTTAATTTACTAACCCACCCTTCCACTTCCTAACCAGGACATTTATAAAAATCACAAAGAGGAGGGGTCCCAGAACAGATCCCTGTGGACCACCACTGGTCACAGACCTTCATGCAGAATCTAAACCTTCCTCAACCACCCTCTGCCTACTCTGGGAACCTATTCTGTATCCACACAGCAAAGCCTCCTTGGATCCCAGGCCTCCCTACTTTCTGAATGGGCTTTGCATGGGGAACCTTATCAAATGCCTCACTGAAACCCATATACACCACATCCACATCTCTACCCTCATCAATCTGCTTTGTCACATCCTAACATCAACGTGCTCCAGCGCCTCAGTCCACCACAAGTCATCTTCACAATTGCCAAGGAGCTTTTCTTTGGTGAAGACTGAAGCAAAGTATTCATTAAGGACCTCCGCAACCTCCTCCGACTCCATGTCCACGTTTCCACTGTCATCCCGGATGGGGCCCATCCTCACAGGACTCACCCTCTTGTTCTCCACAGACGTAGAATGCCTTGGGGTTTTTCTCAATCCTGCTCGCCAAACATAGAAAATAGGTGTAGAAGGAGGCCTCCTCATGACCCCTTCACAAGCTCTTAAGACTTTTATTTTCCATTTAAAAATTGAATTCATCTGCTCTGTTCCTAATAGTCCCTGCATTAAAGTTCACAGATTTCAATGCATCCAACTTGCTCTATTTCTGCTTCATCCACGGTCAGTCCTTCCTCACACTTTCACTACATGAAGCAGCCCAATCTCTCCCTCACCATCTTGCCCCTCTAACATATTTCCCCCAGGGGAACAGACTCACTTTCCAAGCACATCTTTTGATGACTGCCTCATGTCAATTGTCGGTTTACTGACTCTTTATCGCTACAGTTTGCCATTTAACACCGTCATCCCCTCAAAACTGATCAAACTCCAAGACCTGGGACTCAATACCGCACTGTGTAATTGGATCCTGGATTTCCTCACCTCCAGACCACAAACAATGAGGATTGGTAAGAACTTATCCTCCACAATCTCCATCAGTACCAAAGCACCATAGGGCTGCGTTCCTAGCCCCCTGCTCTACTCACTTTACACCTACAACTGTGGCTCGATCTGACAATAACACCATGTACAAATTTGCTGACGATACCATAGTGGTGGGTTGTAAGGTGGTGAGTCTGCACCCAGGAGGGAGATTGAAAACTTAGCTGAATGGTACAACAACAACAACCTCACACTCAATGTCACCCAAACTAAGGACCTGATTGTTGATTTCAGGAAGGGTAATCCAGGTGTGTATGATCCAGTGATCATTGGGGGATCAGAGGGGGGAAGGTGAGAAACTTTAGGTTTTTGAGAGTTTCTATCTCAGAGGACCTTTCCTGGACCCAAAACACCAATGGCATCGTGAAGAAAGCTCGTCAGTGCATCGACTTCCTCAGGAGTTTGTGGAGGTTTGATATGAGACCAGAGACCCTGGCAAATTTCTAGAGGTGTGGTGGAAAGTGTGCTGACCAGCTGCATCACGGTCTGCTACAGGGACACCAATATCCCTGAACATAAAGCTCTCCAAAAGGTAGTGAACACAGCCCAGGACATCACAGGCAAAACCCTCCCCACCATCGAGAACATCTACAGGGAACGCTGGTGTCGGAGAGCAGCAGCAATCATCAAGGATCCACACCACCCAGCACACATTGTTACCATCAGGAAAGAGGTCTCGGTGCCACAAGACTCACACCCATCAGGTTCAGGTACAGCTGCTCCCCCTCCACCATCAGACTCCCCAACAACAAACTCCATCGGGGACTCATTTAAGAACTCTTACTTGTGCTTTTCTTTTTGTTCTATTTATTGCACAGAAAACAGGCCATTCAGCCCTTCTAGTCTGGTGACCATCACTCTGCTGGTTCCATTGTTGATTGGTTTACATTCGTTATCTGTTTACAGCTTTTTTTTATATGTTTACGCTGAGTAGTTTTTTTGTACAACCAATTAGTGGTAATTCTGCCTGGTCCGCAGGAAAAAGGGATCTCAGGGTTGTATGTGATATCGTGTATGTTCTCTAACAATAAATTTGAAATGGAACCATCTGGCCCAAGATTTACCCTTCTTTGCTGCCAAACACCATATTGGTCAGTTCACTTTAGGGAGAGAGCCACGATAGAGAGGGCACACACTGGTCCTCCTCCGAGAGGACAAGAGGGCACATGACTGAGGTGGGGGAACCTTGGGCCCCGTGACCACGTTTTAAAACAGCTCTGGAGGAAGGTGAGGCTGGTCTATGTTACCGTCCTGGTTTCTTGGCAGTTAAGACAGGAATTACAGAAGTGAAGTGGAATTGGTGGATGGATTCAGAGGGTCAGGCGGGATCTGTGGGTACAAATAACCAACCAACTTTCTAGATAGAAGTGGAAAAATTACATATATAAAGGGAGAAGTAAGCCAGGGCTGAAGCCTAGAGGTGACAAAGGACAGAGTGTGGGAGCGGATGTTTGCAGGTGAGGGGACAGATACAAAGTGGGACATTTTTAAAGATGAGACAGCTGGTGTTAAGGATCTACGTGCTCCTGTCAGGGTGAAGGGCAAGGCTGGGACGTGTAACCATCCTGGCCGGGGTGATGAGGCTCTGGTCAGGAATATCAGATTTAAGAAGTCCACATCGAGCAAATCCCTTGATCAGTACAGGACGTGCAGGAGAACGCTTACAAGGAAACCAGGAGGACATGAGATGGAGCTGGTGGGCAGGATCAAGGAGAATCCCAAGAGCTTCTGCAGGATGCGAGGGAGATAATTGATCCCATTAAAGGAGTTTGTACATTTTCCCCGTGTCTACGTGGGTTTCCTCTGGGGGTCCGGTTTCATCCCACCCTTCAAAACGTACCAGGATTGTAGGTTAATGGGGATATGGGCTCGTGAGCCAGAAGGGCCTGTTACCGTGCTGTATGAAGCTGCCGGAGATAGGTGAGGGTTTGAATGAATTCTCAATCTTTACTGTGGCCAAGATGGTGGAAGGGAAGGAATTGGAGGAACGAGTGGGGAAGTGCTGAACCACACTGGAACAACCAGGGAAGAGTCTCTATAGTCTTGAAGCACATTGAAGTGGACAATCCCTGGGGCCTGAAGAAGGGCCGCTGGGGAAGGAATTGCAGATGGGCTTGCTGAGGTGGTTTCATCATCTTTGGCCCCAGGTGGTGACAGATGTCTGGAGGGGGGTGGGGGGGGGGTAATGTGCCGTTATTTAAAACGGGCAGCAAGGGCAGGCCAGGAAATGACAGGCTCATGAGCTCGACACCAGTGGTTGAAAAATTGCTGGATGGGTTTCTGAGGGACAGGATCTGCAGATAGTTGGACAGTCTGGAGGTTGTGCAGGGCACAAGATTTCTGGAGGAACTCAGCAGATCACGCAGCACCACTCTGGCCTGAAACAACACGGCCTTTTCTCCCTGTGGACGCTGTGTGACCTGCTGAGTTTCTCCAGCACTTTTGTGGGTTGTGCTTGACCCCAGCACCTGCAGATTTCTTGTCTACCTCCACTGGATGGAACTAGTTGGTGTGTATTGGTGGGTGGAGATAACGCCTCATAAATCTGATAGTGTTTGGAAGAGGTGACATAGAAACATAGAAGATAGGAGCAGGAGTAGGTCATTCGACCCTTCGAGCCTGCTCCGCCATTTAACGAGATCATGGTTGATCTTAAAGTTCAGTACCCCCGTCCCCGCCTTCTCTCCGTAACCTTTAATACCCTTATACTAAAGAAATAGATCTAATTCCCTCTTAAATAGATTTAATGAACCTGCCTCTACTGCCCTCTGTGGCAATGAATTCCACAGATTCACCACCCTCTGGGTATTGAAATTCCTCCTCATCTCGGTCCTAAATGGTTTGCCTATTATCCTCAAACCATGGCCCCGGGTTCTGGACTCCCCCACCATTGGAAACATCCCATCTGCATCCATTCTGTCCAGTCCTGCCATTGGAAACATCCCATCTGCATCCATTCTGTCCAGTCCTGCCAGAATTTTATTTGACTCTATGAGATCCCCTCTCAATCTTCTAAACTCCAGCGAGTACAATCCCAATTTGTGCAATCTTTCCTCCTAAGTCATTTCTGCCATTCCAGGTATCAGCCTGGTGAATCGTCTCTGCACTCCCTCCATTGCAAGAACATCCTTCCTTAGATAAGGTGACCAAAACTGCAGAGAGAAAGAGGTGACAAAGGTTTGATGAGGGCAGGTAGTGGATGTTGTCTATACGGACTTTAGCAAGGCCTTTGACAAGGTCCCTCATGATAGGTTAGTCTGAAATGTTAGTCGCTGGAGATCCACTGTAAACTGGCTTGTTGGATTCAAAATTGGTGTCGTGGAGGGAGGCTGTGTGCAGTGGTGGGCCACAGGGGTCGGTACTGGGCCCACTACTGTTTGTCAGGTAGATTAACAATTTGATGGCGATGTGGTTAACTTGATGGGTAGATTTGTGGATGAGAGTAGAATTGGTTGTGTAATGGACAATGAGGAAGGAAATCTAAGTTTCCAATAGGATCTGGATCATTCGGGAAGGTGGGTCAAAGAGTGGCAAATGGATTTTAACTCTGACCGGTGTGACTTTGGGAAGGCAGACCGAGGGTGGATGTACATGTGGAGAGTGCGGTAGAGCAGAGAGACCTGGGGTACAGGGGCAGAGTTCCTTGAGAGTGGTGTCTCCAGTGGATGAGATGGTGTGGAAGGTGTTTGGCACACTGGCATTGCTGGGTGCAGAGTAAAGTATAAACGATGGCAACTCATGATTCAGCTGGACAAACAACACTTATAGCACCGCATGTGGTTCTGGTCTCCCAGCTGTCGGAAGGACATCAATAAATTGGAAGGGGGTGCAAAGAAGATTCAGCAAGGATGGTCCCGGGACTGGAGGGGTTCTCGGAAGAGTTTGGAGAGTGTGGGTCTTTACTACCTGGAGCAATGGAGGCTGAGCTTCTCTCCTCAAAGACCCCCACCACCCAAGCCATGCCCTCTTCACTCTGCTACCATCAGGGAAAAGTACAGGAGCCTGAAGATGAGCCCTCAACAGCACAAGAACGGCTTCTTCCCCTCCGCCATCAGATTCCTGAATAATCCATGAATCACAGACCCTGTCTCACTTTGACTTTTCGTGCACTTTTTATATTTATTATTGTAAGGTGCTTTATATAAATGTTTGCCCTGTGATGTTGTAACAAAACAACGGATTTTGTGACTTGTTCGATTCAATAAATTGATTGTGATGTTTATAAAATCATGAGGGGAATGGATAAAGAAAATACTCAGAGCTTTTCTCCCCAGGAGAGACGATTCTAGACTCAGAGGGCAGAGGTTGAAGGTGAGAAGGGAAGATCTAGGCAGGATTGAAGGGGCAACTGTTTCACTCAGACTGTGCTCCAATTCAGATTATTGATTGGAATAGCAGAGGGCCAAGGCAGGCAAATTAATTGAATTCTGAATGCCAGCTTAGGGGGCATTGACCAATAGGCTGCTACCAGACTGAGCCCCCATCGCTAGGTTAGAGAGCATCCAATCAGCTCCTACCCTCCCTCCTGAAGCCACCTGATCCCCCCAGCCCTGAAGGCGACCCTTTGACCCTATGGCCCATGCCCACTGCTCTGTCAACACAAGACGCCACACTGCAGGCACTTCTTCACAAACTCCTGCTTCCACGTCCGCCATTCTCAGCTTTCCCTTGCTCATTTCCTATCATCCCTGACTCTACCTCCAAATCCTGCTTCCCCCTTCACACTCTCCCTTTGAGGCCCTCCAGTGAGGTTCTGTCCCTTGGCCGGGGCCACAGTCAGCAGGGTAAACCCCTGCCCCTCATCCCCAGCAGCCCGCAAGCTCAAGCCAGAGCCCACATCTTTCCCACCAGTGCTCTGTGGTCCCCCCACCTCTGCCTCACTTCCCTCCCTCCATCCATCCTCTTGCACCATCTCTCTCGCTGTCCACCTCCTGCCGTTACCACGCATGGTTGCCCCATTGGTGCACTGCACGAGAGCTGGAGGTCTGGGCCAGGATTTCGAATCCCACCACAGCAGCTGTGGAATTTAAATTAATTTGGAATTTAACAATTACCCAGAAACCGCATCTGGGCTCAAACCCGTTCTGGTTGAGGAAAGCAACCTGGAGCCCCCTCTGACCCCCAGTTCAAGAGCAAATGGAGAGAGGCAATAAATGTCAAACTGGCCAATCAAGAACTGAATCCACATCAATGACTCCGATGAAAATGTCCATGACATGATGAGAATTTGTGGATGACACTAACGTGTCCGTTATTGTAGAGAGAAGACGGTGGCTGATGTTCGCAGCAGGATCTCGATCGGTTGTGCAGGTGGGGAGAGGAATGGTCGATATAATACAGAGAAATGTGAGGAGTTGCTTTTTGGCAGGTGTAATGTGGGAAGGACATTCACTGGGAATGGTCAGGATCCGGGGAATGTAGGGGTCCGGGGGAATGTAGGGGTCCGGGGAATGTAGGGGTCCGGGGGAATGTAGGGGTCCGGGGGAATGTAGGGGTCCGGGGGAATGTAGGGGTCCGGGGAATGTAGGGGTCCGGGGGAATGTAGGGGTCCGGGGGAATGTAGGGGTCCGGGGGAATGTAGGGGTCCGGGGGAATGTAGGGGTCCGGGGGAATGTAGGGGTCCGGGGGAATGTAGGGGTCCGGGGGAATGTAGGGGTCCGGGGGAATGTAGGGGTCCGGGGGAATGTAGGGGTCCGGGGGAATGTAGGGGTCCGGGGGAATGTAGGGGTCCGGGGGAATGTAGGGGTCCGGGGAATGTAGGGGTCCGGGGGAGTGTTGGAGAGCATAGGGGTCCGGGGGAATGTTGGAGAGCAGAGGGATCCGGGGGAGTGTTGGAGAGCAGAGGGGTCCGGGGGAATGTTAGAGAGCAGAGGAGTCTGGGGGAGTGTTGTGGAGCAGAGGGGTCCGGGGGAGTGTTGTGGAGCAGAGGGGTCCAGGAGAGTGTTGTAGAGCAGAGGGGTCCGGGGGAGTGTTGGAGAGCAGAGGGGTCCAGGGGAGTGTTGGAGAGCAGAGGGGTCCAGGGGAGTGTTGGAGAGCAGAGGGGTCCAGGGGAGTGTTGTAGAGCAGAGGGATCTGGGAATACAGGAACATGGTACATTGAAAATGGTGTCACAGGCAGAGAGCGAGATCAAAAAGCCTTCTGGCACCTCGGCCTTCATCATTCAGAGAACTGAGTACAGATATTGGGAGGTCACGTTCTAGTTTGACAGGATGTTGGGAGATCCCACTTTGAGCACTGTGTTCAGTTCTGGTCACCGGGCTGTGGGAATGGTTGTCGAAGTGGAGAAGGTGCAGATTTACGAAGACGTTGCCAGGACCCGGGGTGGCTGAGCTACAGGGAGAGGTGGAGCCGGTCGTGGCTTTATTCTTTGTAGGGCAGGGGGATGAGAGGAGATCGCACAGGGGGGGACAAAATCATTGGAGCCATAGATCAGGTGAACACCCGCACCCCAACCCTCCCTGCCCAGCATCCACCCTGTCCTTCACCCTGTTCCCCAGCACCGGGCTCCCCTCTCAGCCCCCACGCTGCCCTCCATCCCATCCACCCACCCCAGCACAGGACATCTGCCCTCCCCAGCCCCATCCCATCCTCTACAGCACCCACCCTCCCTTCCCCTGTAGTGAAGCAGTCACTCTGTGCCCTATCACCCTTGGGTGCCAGATGGTGAGTGAGGCTACTCATGAGGTGGGTGAGGCTACTCATGAGGTGGGTGCATCTCCTACCTGCTCCATCTCCTCGAAGGTTAGAGGGTAGGTGCTGTTGGTGGCTCCGCCGGGAGAAAGGACTTGAAGCAGGTCCACAAGAGCTCCCACCTAGGACTCAGAGCAGCAGTGATGTCGGGGGCAGCTGGGGGGGGGAACGGGGGCAGCGCGGGGGAACGGGGGCAGCGCGGGTGGAACGGGGGCAGCGCTGGGGGAACGGGGGCAGCGCTGGGGGAACGGGGGCAGCGCGGGGGGGACGGGGGCAGCGCGGGGGGGACGGGGGCAGCGCGGGGGGGACGGGGGCAGCGCGGGGGGGACGGGGCAGCGCGGGGGGGACGGGGGCAGCGCGGGGGGGACGGGGGCAGCGCGGGGGGGACGGGGGCAGCGCGGGGGGGACGGGGGCAGCGCGGGGGGGACGGGGGCAGCGCTGGGGGGGACGGGGGCAGCGCGGGGGGGACGGGGGCAGCGCGGGGGGGACGGGGCAGCGCGGGGGGGGACGGGGGCAGCGCGGGGGGGGACGGGGGCAGCGCGGGGGGGACGGGGGCAGCGCGGGGGGGACGGGGGCAGCGCGGGGGGGACGGGGGCAGCGCGGGGGGGACGGGGGCAGCGCGGGGGGGGACGGGGGCAGCGCGGGGGGGACGGGGGGCAGCGCGGGGGGGACGGGGGCAGCGCGGGGGGGACGGGGGCAGCGCGGGGGGGGACGGGGGCAGCGCGGGGGGGACGGGGGCAGCGCGGGGGGGACGGGGGCAGCGCGGGGGGGGACGGGGGCAGCGCGGGGGGGGGACGGGGCAGCGCGGGGGGGACGGGGGCAGCGCGGGGGGGGACGGGGGCAGCGCGGGGTGGACGGGGCAGCGCGGGGGGGACGGGGGCAGCGCGGGGGGGACGGGGGCAGCGCGGGGGGGACGGGGGCAGCGCGGGGGGGGACGGGGGCAGCGCGGGGGGGGACGGGGGCAGCGCGGGGGGGACGGGGGCAGCGGGGGGGGAACGGGGGGCAGCGCTGGGGGAACGGGGGCAGCGCTGGGGGAACGGGGGCAGCGCAGGGGGAACGGGGGCAGCGCAGGGGGAACGGGGGCAGTGCGGGAGGGACAGGGCAGCGAGCGGGGATAGCGGATTGGCGTGGGTGGTGGGTCTGTGTGGGTCAGGGGTCAAACCAGGGTCATGAATCAGTCCTCACCTTGGTCATAGACACTCGGCCGTAGGCAACCTTCAGGGTGGGCGGAGGGACTGGACCCACGGGGACTTCCCGGAACTGAGTCAATAAATGGGAGAGACATCATTACAGTTCACTCCCCCCCCCCCACCATTACATCCCCCCCCATCACTAACCCCCCCCCTCACCTTGCTGATCACCGTGCGCACGGCGTGGTATTTTTCCCGGGGGTCTCCAGCCTCAGACAGGGGGGCATCGTAGTCATAACTGGTGGTGACAGGACGGTACTTGTTGTTGTAGTCCGCACCTGCAGGGTCAACCATCCTCCATGAGGACCCACATCTCTCACCTGAGTCATCCCCTCCCCACTCTAACACCACTCAGTCCCCTCCTCTTCCATCTCCTTTCGAACACCCCATCATAACTCCCCTTCCCTCCTCTCCAACACCTCTCCTCTCCCCTTATCCCATCCCATTTCCTCCCGTTAATAGACCCCATCCCCTCCCCTCTCCCGCCCCTTAACACCCCTTTGATCTATTCCCTGTCCATTTCCTTGCACCCATCCCTCACTGCCTCTCATCCATCCCCTCCCCCTTCCCATCCATCTCCCCCTCTCCCCCAACCATTCCTATCCTTCCCTCCTACCTCCCCTCCCACATATTACTGCCCCATCTCGATTTCCACCCTGAGACCAACTGCCCCACAAGTCAGGTCTGGGCTCGGCGCCGACTACTCACCGTTCCAGTAGCCGAAGTTGGTGCCACCTTCGAACATGTACCTGGAGAGAGCAGGGAGCAAGACCCAAAGCCCATGATCAGTTCCCGGCAACGGCACCCACGCCAACGATGGCAACTGTACCGACTCCCGACACTAACCTAGCACCCATGCCCACTCCCGGCACTGACCTAGCACCCAAGCCCACCTGGCATGGATCCCCAGCACCCACGCCCACTCCCAGCACGGACCCAGCACCGACACACGGCATGGATCCCTAGCACCCACGCCCACTCCCGGCATTGACCCAGCACCCACACCCACTCCCGGCATGGATCCCAGCACCCACAGCCCAGTCCCAGAACTGACCCAGCACCCACGGCCACTCCTGGCACTGACCCAGCACCTACAGACACTCCCAGCACTGATCCAGCACCCACAGACACTCCCAGCACTGATCCAGCACCCACGCCCAGTCCTGGCACTGACCCAGCACCCACGGCCACTCTCCCGGCACCCACGGCCACTCCCAGCACTGACCCAGCACCCACAGCCATTCCCAGCACTGACCCAGCACCCACGACTACTCCCAGTATTGACTCAGCACCACACCCAGCCCTGGCATGGATCCCCAGCTCCCACGACTGTTCCCGGCGCCGACACCCAGAATGTACATGACAGCAGCCCACCCTCTCTTCAACAGGAGAGAAGGTAGAAAGGAGAAGGAGCCTTTGAGGAGGGGGTTAGAAGAGGAGGGAGGGTCTAAGGAGGGGGGATCGGAGGGGGGGCTCGGAGGTGGGGGGCTCGGAGGTGGGGGCTCGGTGGGGGGCTCGGAGGTGGGGGGCTCGGAGGTGGGGGACTCGGAGGAGGGGGGCTCGGAGGAGGGGGGCTCGGAGGAGGGGGGCTCGGAGGAGGGGGGCTCGGAGGAGGGGGGCTCGGAGGAGGGGGGCTCGGAGGAGGGGGGCTCGGAGGAGGGGGGCTCGGAGGAGGGCGGCTCGGAGGAGGGCGGCTCGGAGGAGGGCGGCTCGGAGGAGGGCGGCTCGGAGGAGGGCGGCTCGGAGGAGGGCGGCTCGGAGGAGGGCGGCTCGGAGGAGGGCGGCTCGGAGGAGGGGGGGTCGGAGGAGGGGGGCTCGGGGAGGGGTCGGAGGAGGGATCGGGGGATCAGTGGGGTGAATCGGAGGGGGTCAGAAGAGGGGCATAGCAGGGTGATCGCCTCACATATTGACGTTGGCCCCCAGTTGCAGCACCTCTTGCAGCGTGCCGGTGACGTTGGGGATGGGGACCAGCGAATGCTCCACACCCCAGTAATCCAGCCAGCCCACGTACAGCTCCGAGTTCACCTGGGACCACACATGGGCAAGAAGGCTTGGCATAGAGCTAACACCCTCATCTAGGGTGGACCTGACCAAATTTCCAAAAGGAGGACATGATGACGGCTACCATAAATACTGTGCATTTCAAAAAATTATGTAAGATTTAAACAGTATTGCAAAAACAATAAATGTTAACACACTGTATTTATGGTAACCATGACCATGTTCTACTTTTGGAATGGCCACCCTACCCCGATCTACACCCCTCACCCACACCACCCCCTTGCCTGCCCCCACCCCCTCTTCCACACCCCTTCGCTCCCCTTGCCACCACCTCACCCTTCCCCCAACCCCTCCCGACCACCTCATTGCTCCCAACACCCTTCCCCACCTCACTCTTTACCCCTCCCTCAACCCCTCTTGCCCACCCCCTCACCCCTACTGAAAACTCCCTTCTCCCCATCTTCTACCCTTCCCTAGTCCTCCTCACTCCCTCACACTGACCCAATATTCCCATCCCTCACGCCCCTCCTCCAATCCCCTCACTCCTACCTACTCCCCCAAACCACACCCCCCACACCCTAACCTCTCCCCCACACACTCCAGCCTTCTCACAAACCCTAACCCCTTCCGCCAGGCCCATCATGCCTGCATTAAACCCTCACCCTGTCCCATTACCCCTCATCCGTACACCACAGAACATTACAGCACAGAAACAGGCCCTTTCAGCCCTTTTAGTCTCTGGTGATCCATTTTTCTGCCTAGTCCCACTGACCTGGACCCAGTCCATAGGCCTCCATATCCCTCCTATCCATGTACTTGTCCAAATTCTTCTTAAAATCGAGCCCACATTCACCACTTCAGCTGGCAGATGTTCTACCCCCCTCCTCCACTCTCTGTGTGAAGAAGTTTCCCCTCATGTTCCCTCTAAACTTTTCCCCTTTCACTCTTAACCCATGTTCTCTGGTTTGTAACTCACACACCCTCAGTGGAAAAAGCCGACCTACATTTACTCTGTCTGTCCCCCTCATAATTTTAAATACCTCAATCATATCTCCCCTCATTCTTCTACACTCCAGGGAATAAAGTCCTAACCTGTTTAACCTTTCCTGTAACTCAGTTCCTGAAGTCTGGGCAACATCCTAGTCAATCTTCTCTGCCCTCTTTCAATTTTATTGATATCTTTCCTGTAGTTCGGTGACCAAAACTGCACACAATTCTCCAAATTTGGCCTCACCAATGTCTTATACAACTTCACCCTCACATCCCAACTCCTGTACTCAATACTTTGATTTCTGAAGGCCAAGATGCCAAAATCTCTCTCCAACCCTGTCCACCTGTGACACCACTTTCAGGGAATTATGTATCTGTATTCCCAGATCCCTGTTCTACCACACTCCTCAGTGCCTGACCATTTGCTGCATTTGTCCTACCTTGGTTTGTCCTTCCAAAATGCAACACCTCATACTTGTCTCCATCTGCCATTTTTCAGCCCATTTTTCCAGATGGTCCAAATCCCTCTTTAAGTTTTGAAAAACTTTGCTGTCCACTACACCTCCAATCTTCGTGTCATCTGCAAACTTGTTGATCCAATTTACCACATTGTCATCTATATTAATGATCTGGATGATAAACAACAATGGTCCCAGCACCAATCCCTGAAGCACCACTAGTCACAAGCCTCCAGTCTGAGATGCATCATCCACCACCACTCTCTGGCTTCTCCCGTCCAGCCATCGTCAAATCCAGTTCACTACTTCACCATGAATAACCAGCATCTGAACCTTCCTGGCCAACCTCCCATGTTGGACTTTGTCAAAGGCCTTACTAAGGACCACGTAGACAACATCCACAGCCTTTCCTTCATCATTCCTGGTAACCTCCTCAAATAACATTGGTTAAACATGACCTACCACAATCAAAGTTATGTTGACTGTCCCTAATCAGTTTCTGGCTATCTTAGTAATTGCTGCTCTCCATTGCAGGCAAAATCTTCGCTAGGATTCTACTAAATAGAATAATACCTAGTGTTGCCGAGAATATTCTCCCAGAATCACAGTGCGGCTTTCGCGCAAACAGAGGAACTACTGACATGGTCTTTGCCCTCAGACAGCTCCAAGAAAAGTGCAGAGAACAAAACAAAGGACTCTACATCACCTTTGTTGACCTCACCAAAGCCTTCGACACCGTGAGCAGGAAAGGGCTTTGGCAAATACTAGAGCGCATCAATGTTCCCCAAAGTTCCTCAACATGATTATCCAACTGCACGAAAACCAACAAGGTCGGGTCAGATACATCAATGAGCTCTCTGAACCCTTCTCCATCAACAATGGCGTGAAGCAAGGCTGTGTTCTCGCACCAACCCTCTTTTCAATCTTCTTCAGCATGATGCTGAACCAAGCCATGAAAGACCTCAACAATGAAGACGCTGTTTACATCCAGTACCGCACGGATGGCAGTCTCTTCAATCTGAGGCGCCTGCAAGCTCACACCAAGACACAAGAGAAACTTGTCCGTGAACTACTCTTTGCAGATGATGCTGCTTTAGTTGCCCATTCAGAGCCAGCTCTTCAGCGCTTGACGTCCTGCTTTGCGGAAACTGCCAAAATGTTTGGCCTGGAAGTCAGCCTGAAGAAAACTGAGGTCCTCCATCAGCCAGCTCCCCACCATGACTACCAGCCCCCCCACATCTCCATCGGGCACACAAAACTCAAAACGGTCAACCAGTTTACCTATCTCGGCTGCACCATTTCATCAGATGCAAGGATCGACAATGAGATAGACAACAGACTCGCCAAGGCAAATAGCGCCTTTGGAAGACTACACAAAAGAGTCTGGAAAAACAACCAACTGAAAAACCTCACAAAGATAAGCGTATACAGAGCCATTGTCATACCCACACTCCTGTTCGGCTCCGAATCATGGGTCCTCTACCGGCATCACCTACGCCTCCTAGAACGCTTCCACCAGCGTTGTCTCCGCTCCATCCTCAACATCCATTGGAGTGCTTTCATCCCTAACGTCGAAGTACTCGAGATGGCAGAGGTCGACAGCATCGAGTCCACGCTGCTGAAGATCCAGCTGCGCTGGGTGGGTCACGTCTCCAGAATGGAGGACCATCGCCTTCCCAAGATCGTGTTATATGGCGAGCTCTCCACTGGCCACCGTGACAGAGGTGCACCAAAGAAAAGGTACAAGGACTGCCTAAAGAAATCTCTTGGTGTCTGCCACATTGACCAGGGCCAGTGGGCTGATATCACCTCAAACTGTGCATCTTGGCGCCTCACAGTTTGGCGGGCAGCAACCTCCTTTGAAGAAGACCGCAGAGCCCACCTCACTGACAAAAGGCAAAGGAGGAAAAACCCAACACCCAACCCCAACCCACCAATTTTCCCCTGCAACCGCTGCAACCGTGTCTGCCTGTCCCGCATCGAACTTGTCAGCCACAAACGAGCCTGCAGCTGACGTGGACTTTTATCCCCTCCATAAATCTTCGTCCGCGAAGCCAAGCCAAAGAAAAGAATATCCAATATCTTAGAAAACTTTCCAATAATTTACCTACCACTGACGTCAGGCTCTCCGACCTATAATTTCCAAGGTTACTTTTGGAGTCTTTTTGAAACAACATGAGCTCTCCTCCAATCCTCCGGCACCTCACCCACGGCTAAGGATATTTTAAATATTTCTGAGGGAATCTCTTGTCAGGTCCTGGGCATTTACCACCTTTATTTGCTTTAATGCAGCAAGCACTTCCTCCTGTGACAGAAATTTTTTGTTGGTAAGACTGTGTGGTGGACAGGGGCACACAATCCTTTGAGATGGCAGATGACAGTCAAAGCGTCTGGTAAACAGGGCAATAAGACCAGAAGGGATTGTTTGTTTAAATATCTAGGACAATGGGGTGTGGTCAAGGAGGAGATCTGGGTAAACAGAAGGCTCTCTGCTTGTTTAACCCATGTTGTTAGAAAGGAAACTCAGAAACATATGTGAAAACGAGCTGGTTTTTGCTTCAATGACCTGTGTGTGGTTTCAGCAGACAATTTGGAACCATATCAACTCATACTTTTGGATGAGACTTCAAACAGACCTAGAAGTGACTATCTAAGCAAGTCATGTGATGAAGGACATTTGAAAAGCAGCATTTTAATATTGCACCAAGAAACATTTCTTGAGGTCAGAAATGCTGTAGCCTCTAGTGAGAGAGGATCTGTTGTAATTTTGTTCTGTTACCATGGGAGGTTCACAAATCAGTGGTAAGGAAGAGCCACGTCAGCCGTCTCTTTGAAAAAAGGACAGTTTCCCCATGTCCATTCATGGGCGCTGCATGTAACCCTTGCCGGGGTTTGTGAAATAATCGTGGAAAAAAACACAAGTTCTGAAACCTCCATGCAAGAGAGGAAATCATTCATATGAAGAAACAATTCTCTGAATGAACCCTCAAACCTGCTCCATAATTATTTTTGAGCAACAATTTAAAGAATCTGTTTCAACACAAAACTGACTGAAATTTAAAAATGAATTCTTATAACAATCGTACCTAAACTGTAATGGTTTTGGGACTTGCCCACCCCCCCCACCACCCCCCCCCCACCCACACACACACACACACATTTGCACATAGTGCAGTTAAGTTCAGACTTAAGTAAGAAGTGTTACATTATTAATCATTTTTTTTCTGAAGATACCATTGTCTCGGTCAATTTCTATTGCTGCGGGTCTAGGTCGTAACATTCCTCTTTAATTCCATGACCTCTCTGCTTGTTTTCCTACTTCCCATGACTCGGAGTGAACACTGAAGAAAAAAAACCTTTCAAGATCTCCCCCATCTCTTCTGGCTCCATACAAGGACGACCACTCTGATCTTCAAAGGGGCCAAATTTGTCCCTTACTGTCCTTTTGCTTTTAATATACCTATAGAATTTTATACCTTAGGATTTTCCTTCACATTCTCTGCCAAAGCAACCCCATGTCTTCTTTTATCCTTTCTGATTTGTTTTTGAGGTGTTTCTTGCATTTTTATACTCCTCAAGAACCTCATTAGTTCCATGTTGCCTCTACCTGTTCTACACCTCTCCCTTCTTCTGAACTAGATCCCCAATATCCCCTGAAAATCTCTACCTGCGAACCTCGCCTTTAATCCTGACAGGAACATACAAACTCTGCCCTCTCAAAATTTCACCTTCGAGATCGTCCACTTACCTTGCACATCCCTGCCCGAAAAAAAACTTATCCTTATCCATGCATTCTAGATCCTTTCTCATTCTCTCAAACTTGGCCTTTCTCCAATTTAGAATCTCAACCCGAGGCCCAGACCCATCCTTCTCCATAATTAACCTGAAACTAATGGCATTACGATCACTGGACCCAAAATGTTCCCCTACACGTACTTCTGTCATCGGTCCTGTCTCATTCCCTAATATGAGATCCAGTATTACATCCTCTTTCATTGGTGCCTCTATATATGGAATTAGAAAACTTTCCTGAACACATATGACAAACTCCAACCCATCCAACCCTTTTACAGGATGGGAGTCCCAGTCAATGTGGAAAGTTTAAAATCTATTATCACAGCCTTATGTTCCTGCAGCTGTCTGCAATCTCTCTACAGATTTACTCCTCCAATTCTCATTGACTATTGGACAATCTATAATACAGCCCCATGAGTGTAATCATTCCTTTCCCATTCCTCAGCGCCACCCATTTAGCCTCAGTAGATGAGCCTTTTCATCTTCCTCACCTCTCCCCTCTCCCCCTCCCCCCCCCCCTCATTCTATTGTGTCTGAAGCAACAGAATCCCGGAACATTGAGCTGCCTGTCCTGTCCTTCCTGGAACCGCGTTTCACTAATGGCCACAATGTCATAATTCCACGTGCCAATCCACGCTCTAAGCTCGCCTGCCTTTCTTACAATACTCCTTGCATTGAAATAGATGCCCCTGAGAACTTTTCCACCACGTTAACCCATTGACTCTAACGGTGAATGTAATTTTCACATCATCTTTTTCCTCCTCCAATCCTCTGTCTGCTCTGACACACCGGTTCCTCTCCCCCTGTAAATCTAGTCTAAATCCAACAGAGCAGTTCTAACAAACCTTCCTGCAAGTACATTAGTCCCCCTCCAGTTCAAATGCAAACTGTCCCGTCGGATCAGGTCTCACCTTCCCTGGAAGAGCCCAATGATCCAGAAACCTGAAGCCCTCCCTCCTGCACCAGGTCTTCAGCCACGTGTTAAGCTGTATTATCTTCCTATTTCTAACCTCACCAGCACGTGTCACGGGCAGCAATCCTGAGATTACTACCCTGGAGTTCCTGTCCTTCAACCTAGAGCTCAACTCCTTGAACTCTCCCTGCAGGACCTCCTCACCCTTCCTTCCCACAACATTGGTCCCTACATGGACCATGATATCTGACTGCTTAACCTCCCTCCTGAGAATGATGTGAACTCGATCTGAGGTATCTCAGACCCTGGCAATGGATCACCCAGAATACTCAATCTCTTGAATCCCCTATCACTACAGCTCACCTCTTCTCTTCCCTTCCCTTCTTGGCCACAGGACCAGACTCCATGCCAGAGACCTGATCTCCGTGGCTTGTCCCTGGTAGCCCCTCCCCCCCCTAACAGTATCCAAAATGTTATACTTGTTATTGAGGGGAATGGCCACAGGGGTGCCCTGCATTGCCTGCCTGTTCCCTTTCTCTCTCCTGACTGTCACCCATCTACCCTCTTCCTGCTTCCTACGTGTGACAGTGTCCCTGTAACTCCTGTCAATTACCCCTTCTGCCTCCTGAATGATCCAGAGTTCATTCAACTCCAGCTCCAGTCCCTTAACTCGAGTTTGTCAGGAGCTGCAGCTGGATGAAATTCTCACAGATGAAGCTGTCAGAGATACCGCTGACTTTCCTGATGACCCACATTTTGCAAGAGGAGTTTTCCCAGCCTTGGCTGCCATTCCCACTGTCTGTGACCAGGAACAAAATATATGATATCTAAACCCTGTGCTGACCTGCTGAATCCATTTTGTTCCTTGAATATATAGGGCCCTTTCTGTCTTCAACCATATAACTAGAAACAGCACAGAACAGGCCAGTTTGGCCCTACTAGTCCATGCTGGAACAAATCCCCACCCTCCTAGTCTCATTGACCAGCACCTGGTCCATACCCCTCCAATCCTCTCCCCTCCATGTAATTATCCAGTCTTTCCTTAAATGTAAATAATGTCCTTGCTTCAACCACCTCTGCCGGAAGCTCATTCCACATTCCAACCACCCTCTGCGTAAAGAAATTTCCCCTCATGTTCCCCTTATAATTTTCCCCCCTTCAATCTTAAACCATGTCCTCTAGTTTGAATCTCCCCCTTTCTTAATTGAAAAAGCCTATCCACATTTACTCTGTCTGTCCCTTTTAAAATCTTAAACACCTCGATCAAGTCCCCTCTCAATCTTCTACGCTCCAGAGAAAAAAGCCCCAGTCTGCACAACCTTTCCCTGTAACTCAGACCCTGAAATCCTGTCAACATTCTCGTGAACCTTCTCTGCACTCTCTCTATTTTGTTTATATCTTTCCTATAATTTGGTGACCAAAACTGTACACAGTACTCCAAATTTGGCCTCACCAATGCCTTGTACAATTTCATCATAACCTCCCTACTCTTGAATTCAATACTCCGATTGATGAAGGCCAACATTCCAAATGCCTTCTTCACCACACCATCTACCTGAGTATCAGCCTTGAGGGTACTATTTACCACAACTCCTAAATCCCTTTGTTGCTCTGCACGTCTCAATCGCCGACCATTTAATGCATATGACCTATTTAGATTTGCCTTTCCAAAATGTAACACCTCACACTTATCTGTATTAAATTCCATCAGCCATTTCTCAGCCCACACCTCCAGCCTTCCTAAATCACCTTTTAATCTACGGTAATCTTCCTCACTGTCCACAACACCACCAATCTTTGTGCCATCCGCAAACTTGCTGATCCAATTCTCCATCCCTACTTCCAGATCGTTAATATATATCACAAACAATAGTGGACCCAGGACCGATCCCTGAGGAACTCCACTAGTCACCGGCCTCCAATTGGACAAACAATTTTCACCACTACTCTCTGACACCTCCCATCCAACCACTGCTGAATCCATTTCACTACCTCCTCATTTATACCTAATGCCTCCACCTTTTTTCCTAACCTCCTGTGGGGAACTTTGTCAAAAGCTTTACTAAAGTCTAAATAGACTTTAGTCTATTTAGTCCACAGCTTTCCCTTCATCAACCTTTTTTGTAACCCCCTCGAAAAACTCAATCAGGTTTGTCAAGCATGATCTACCCCTGACAAAACCATGCTGATTACTCCCTATCAATCCCTGTACCTCCCAATATTTGTAAATACCATCCCTCAAAACACTTTCCATCAACTTGCCCACCACAGACATCAGACTCGCAGGTCTACAATTTCCAGGCTTACATTTGGACCCTTTCTTAAACAGCGGAACAACATGAGCCACCCTCCAATCCTCTGACACTACCCCCGTGGCCAGTGACATCCTAAATATCTCTGTTAATGGCCCCACTATCTGTACACTAGTCTCCCCTGAGTGTCCTTGGGAAACTCCTACATCATTACCTCAGCCCCTATTCAAAGCTCCTTGAGCCAAAGCCTTTCACCTGCCCACTTAGTGACCAACCCCACTGGTGACTGCCCCCTTCGTGTCCACCCCCCCCCCCCAATGACCGCCCCCCGGACCTCCGTTGCCCTTCATCTGCATGATAGCCCCTCCCCAATTCCTTCCCCCACTCTCTTAGACCCCTCACATCACACCCCACCTGCTCCGTTGCTTCTTCCCTCTCTGACTTATCCCTCCCACAGATCCACCAGACCTCTCTCCCTCCCCCTCACCTCCTTCCTCGCTACTCTCCCCCATACTCTCACTCCTCAACCCTCCCTCCACGATCTCCGTATCAACCTCTCCTATCTCACGATGAATCCCTCCGCTAATGTACCCACCCCCACCATAACCCATCACAACATCAACCACCCCTCCCCCCCACCCCTTCCAACCCCCTCACCAGTGGTCCCTTTGGCTCAAACTGCCTCTGGACTTGGAACGAGGTGTTGACGTCTTCATCTGTGGGATATGGGGGAGGGGGGGGTGAGGAAAGAGAGAGTGGCGTCAAGGATGATCCGGGGCTCCCAGAAAAGGCTTCAGCCACCCAGAAACGGCCCTAAATCAACCCCAGGCTCCCATAAATGGCTCTGGGTACCTAGAAACAGCCCCGGGCACCCAGAAACAGCCCCAAATCAGTCCCAGGCACCCAGAAACAGCACAAGTGAGTCCCGGGCACCCAGAAAAGGCCCCAGGCACCTAGACTTGAACCAGAAACAGCCCAGGACATGAACACCACTGGGCACCCAGAAACGACCCTGTGAACCAGGATCCTTGATTGGGCCCCTCGAGGTGCAACACTCGAGGCAAGACATGGTGGTATTTTCTCTCCTCACCCACCAGGACTCGAGGGGTGGGCTATAGGCTACAGGGGGTACTGGACAGAGGGGGTATGATGGGATGGAGAATGTCGGAGCCAGCTGGCTGAGCTGAACAGCTGCTCCCTTCACTGAGGCATGTCTCCCTGTCGGGGCATGAGCGGTCTCCGAGCCCGGCACAGGTGGCAGCTTACTGGTGCCGAAGTCGATGGTGGCGTACATCCCCTGCAGAGTGCCGCACGTCAGCTCGTGCACACGGTTCCCGTCAGTGGTGAAGAGCAGCACGTCAGTGCCCAGCAACCTGCGCATGATGGTGTAAAGGTGCCGGAGGTATTCGTAATCACAGGTAACATAGCTGCCATACTCGTTTTCCACCTGCAGGGAGACACGGGACACAGGCTGAACTGGGGGGGGGGGGGAGCTGGGGCAGAGAGGGAGGAGGTGGATGGAAGGAAAGAGGGTATGCAGAGAGGGAGTCAAGGGGGATGTGAATGTGGGGGAAGGGGAATGGGGAGAGGGAGGATTGGGAGAGCATGTGAGAGAGATTTTTGGGGAAGAGGGGGGTTGGGGAGGAGGTGGCATTGGGAGGAGGGGAGAATGGAGGGGAGCAGGCAAGGAGCGAAGGGGGACCAGGTGAGGGGTGAAGGGGGAGCGGTGAGGAAGGATTGGAAGAGTGGGTGAGAGGGGTTGGGGAAGGATTTTGGGGAGGGGGGGTTGGGAAGTAGAGGAGGGGGAATGGAGGGGAGCGGGTCAAGGGTGAAGGGGGCAGGTGAGGGGGATGGGGGAGCGGCGAGGGGGATGGGGGAGTGGGCAGGGGGGGATGGGGGAGCGGCCGTGGGGGATGGGGGAGCGGGCGTGGGGGATGGGGGAGCGGGCGTGGGGGATGGGGAGCGGGCGTGGGGGATGGGGGAGCGGGCGTGGGGGATGGGGGAGCGGGCGTGGGGGATGGGGGAGCGGGCGTGGGGGATGGGGGAGCGGGCGTGGGGGATGGGGGAGCGGGCGTGGGGGATGGGGGAGCGGGCGTGGGGGATGGGGGAGCGGGCGTGGGGGATGGGGGAGCGGGCGAGGGGGATGGGGGAGCGGGCGTGGGGGATGGGGGAGCGGGCGTGGGGGATGGGGGAGCGGGCGTGGGGGATGGGGGAGCGGGTGTGGGGGATGGGGGAGCGGGCGTGGGGGATGGGGGAGCAGGCGAGGGGGATGGGGGAGCAGGCGTGAAGGATGAGGAGAAGGAGAGGGGGATGGGGGAGCAGGCGTGAAGGATGAGGAGAAGGAGAGAGGGGGTTGGGGGAGGATCCGATACACTGACTGACCCAGCACTGCCCACCTGCACACTGATAATGGGTCCTTGGTTCTGATACAGGAATGGCTTTAACCTGGGCAGGAGGACATGGAACCACCGGACCACCGCGGACAGGTATCCTGAGGGAGAGAGAACACAGGACATCGGGGCTGACAAGACACTCTGGGGCGTGTGTGAGTCCAACTGGCCAGTTGAGGGGAGATGGAGGTGGATGGGACACCTGTGGTGGGGGGGGTGAGGGCTGGTGGAGGGGAAACTGGCGGGGGGGGGTCCAGGGTGGAGATACTGGACAGGAAACATAGCGGGTGGGGGGTGGCTGGGTGGGATATCTGGGGGGTTTGCCGGGGGAATTTTAGTGGAGGGGTTTAGGATGTCCTAGCTCAGTGGCAGACAAGGGACAGCGTTCTGGTTCAGAGCGAGAATTGGGTGAGCATCAGGAAGCAGGTCAAGAAGACCCTGCACCCACTCCCCCCTCTCTAAACCCACTGTGTCCTCCCCGACTTATTGCATACCTCTCTCCCCATCCCACTCTCTCCACCCCCATCCACTCACTTGCTCCCAGCCCTTGCCTCACTCCCTCCCCCTCCTGCCTCGCCCCAGTCCCCATTACCCAGCCTCATAAGCTGGTGTCCCGCGAGCCTTGGTGATGTTACACATATTAACAACAATCTTTGAATGTACATGGAAATAGTCAGCCCTTTGGACCACAGTATTATGTTGTTCAATTTTCCCCACTGCAGAACCCGCCATTTTTCTCAGATCCATGTAACGATCTAATGGTCTCTAGAAAGATCCTATTGCCCCAGCTTCCATCATTGTTTGACAGCAGCACATTCCATGCTCCCACCACCCTCTGTATAAAGAACCTACCCCTTACATCCCCCACATACTTACTCGCAACCACCTTAAAACTACACCCCCTCGTGTTAGCCGTGTCAGGCCTGGAGAAAAGCCTCTGACCCCCACACGATCAGTGCCTCCCATCATCCTGTACTCCTCTATCTGGTCTCCCCTCATCCCCCATTGCTCCAAGGATAAAAGACCAAGTTCACTCAGCCTATCCTCATAAAGAGATGCTCTCCGATGCAGGCAGCCTCCATGTAAATCTCCTCTGCACCCACCTTCCCAGTGAGGTGACCAGAATGAACATAATATTCCAATTGGGGTCTAACTAAGGTCTTGCATAGCTGCAAATTTACTTGATGGGTCTTGAACTTGACTCCACGATTAATGAAGGTTAACACACCATTCACCTTTTTACCAACATCATCAACCTGCAGCGGCTTTGAGTGCCCAGAGTCCATGAACACGGTTCTCTCCGTTTATCCACCCTGCTCACATTTCTCCCATTAACAGTAAACTCCCTTCATACATTTTGGGGTAAACTCCATCTGCCCAGGTTTGCATCGTTATCAAAAGGCCCTTTCAAATTTGCATGTAAAATGGGGATAACCAGGCAATTTTCCCAGTTAGCGTTGCAAGTTACGTGGCAGATCACAAGGCAAAAGAACAGAAGCAGGCCACTCAGCCCATTGAGTCTGTTCCGTAAATCTACACTAAGCTACTCTGCACTTGTTCCAATTTCCGGCCTTTTCCCCATATCCCTAATGAGATACTTGTCCATTTCCTGTTTAAATACTCCCAGAGATCTGGCTTCCATTGTTGTATGTGGCAGCGAGTTCCACAGATCCACAACCCTCTGGCTAAAGAAGTTCTTCCTAATCTCTGTTTTAAATGGATAACCTCTAATTTTCAGACTATGACCCCTTGTCCTTGATTCACCCACCAAGGGAAACACCTTACCCGCATCCACCCTATCTAAACCTTTCAAAATATGAAATGCCTCTATGAGATCTCCTCTCATTCTCCTATTCTCCAATAAATACAACCCAAGAGCTGCCAAACGCTCCTCGAACGTTAGCCCTTGCATTCCGGGAATCATCCTGGTAAATTTGCTCTGCACCCTCTCCAACAACATCACATCCTTTCTAAGATAGGGGCCCCAAAACTGCACACAGTTCTCCAAATGGGGTCTCACAAGAGCCCCATAGAGCCTCATCAACACCTCTTTACTCTTGTACCCTATTCCTCTTGAAATGATGCCAACATAGCATTCACTTTCTTCACTACCAATCCCACCTAGTCATTAACTTTTAGGTTTCCATAACCATATAACCATATTCCCTGCACGAGGATGCCCAGGTCCCTTTGCACATCCAAAGTCTGAATTTCCACCTCATCCAAATAGTATTCAATAATAAAGGGTCTGACCTGCTCAACCCTGTTGGAATCCAACCGGGTCCCAGACCTACCTCAGAGGTAGTCAGGGAACCCAGTTAAACTTACCTAGGTTGTGTCCACAGGCAATTTAAAAATGAAAATGGTCGACCTCCTTATTCCAGTGACATCAGCTCTTGCATGCGTACGTCACCGGACAGCCAGCGTCCGAACATCCGGTGGTACTTCCGGTGAGTGCGTGACACATCATTGTGGAGGCGGGAACATAGGAACATAGGAAGTAGGAACAGGAGTCGGCCAAAAATGGCCCATCGGGCCTGCTCCGCCATTCAATACGATCATGGCTGATCTAATTTATGACCTAACTCCACCTACCTGCCTTCTCCCCATATCCCCTAATTCCTCTATCATGTAAAAATTTATCTAACTGAATTTTAAATATGTTTAATGAGGCAGCCTCAACCACTTCCCTGGTTAGAGAATTCCAAACATTCACTACTCTCTGGGAAAAACTATTTTTCCTCATCTCTGTCCTAAATCTACTCCCCCGAATCTTGAGACTGTGTCCTCTTGTTTTAGTTTCCCCGGCCAGCTCAAAAAACCCTCCTACATCTATCCTATCCATACCCTTCATAATCCTATATGTTTCGATAAGATCTCCTCTCATTCTTCTGAACTCGAGCGAATACAATCCTAGACGATTTAATCTTTCATCATAAGTCAACCCCTTCATCCCAGGGATCAACCTAGTAAACCTCCTCTGGACCGTCTCCAAAGCCAGTATATCCTTCCTCAAATATGGAGACCAGAACTGGACTCAGTACTCCAGCTGCGGTCTCACCAGTACCTTATACAGTTGCAACATGACCTCCCTACTCCTGAATTCAATTCCTCTAGCGATGAAGGCCAACATTCCATTTGCCTTCTTAATAACCTGCTGCACCTGCAACCTAACCTTTTACGATTCATGCACAAGCCCTCCCAAGTCCCTCTGCACCACAGCATGCTGTAGGTTTTCATCCTTTAAATAATATTCAGCTCTTTTATTTTTCTTGCCAAAGTGGATAACCTCACACTTACTAACATTGTACTCCATCTGCCAGACCTTTGCCCACTCTTCCAGCTTAACTCGATCCCTCTGCAGACTCTCCACATCCTCATTACAATTTGCTCTTCCACTCAATTTGGTGTCATCCGCAAACTTGGCTCCACCACATTTTGTCCCCTCCTCCAAGTCATCAATGTAAATGATGAACAGTTGTGGGCCTAACACCGACCCCTGCAGCACCCCACTTACCACTCTCTGCCAACCTGAAAAACTCCCATTTATCCCGACTCTCTGCCTCCTGTCAGACAACCAATTTTCAATCCAGGCCAATAGACTTCCCCGGACTCCACTTTCCTGTAACTTACTGAGAAGTCTCTTGTGCGGCACCTTATCAAACGCTTTCTGGAAATCCAAATAGACAGCATCAACCTGTTCCCCTCTATCCACCGCACCCATTATATCCTCAAAGAATCCTAACAAGTTTGTCAAACAAGATCTTCCCTTTCTAAAACCATGCTGATTGGTGATTTAATGGGTCAATCCCCCCCCTGCAATTTAAAAGGTGCTTCCAGCCGATAAATGCACCCAGGTCCCAGGAGGGCTCTCCAGGTGATGCAGTTTAAAAGAGGCCAGTGTCCCTCTGGCAACTTTCCAGTCTATCCACAACACCACAAACCTTCGTGTCATGCATCTATTTACTAAATGACCCTTCCACTTCCTCATCTAGGTCACTTATAAAAATCACAATGAGGAGGGGTCCCAGAACAGATCCCAATGGACTACCACTGGCCACTGACTCAATGCAGGATGCGAACCATCTAAAACCATCCTCTGCTTTCTGTGGGCAAGCTGAATCTGTATCCACAAAGCAAGGCCTCTTTCTCCCTTTCAGGAACAGGGGAACAATATGTTCAACACTCCATCTTCCAGTACTACTTCTGTTCCCAGTGACAATGTGAAGATCATTGCTCACACCTCAGCAATCTCCCTCACTTCCCACAGTAGCTGTGGGTAAATCTCGGCTGGCCCTGGCCACTTATCGAACTTCATGGTTTTCAAAAAGCACCAAAAACGCCCCCCCTCCCAATATCAACCTGCTCTAATGCCTCACTCCCCCACAAGACATCCTCACAATTGCCAAGCTCCTCTTCTCTGGTGAGGGTTGAAGCAAAGTGTTCATTAAAGGTCTTTGCTCCTCCTCCAACTCCATGTACACGTTTCCACTGTCACCCCGGATGGATCCCATGGAATTACAGGGAAGATATTAGATTGGATGGAGTATTGGCTGATAGACAGGAAGCAAAGGGTGGGAATAAAGGGATTCTGTTCTGTTTGGTTGCCGGTTACTAGTGGTGTCCTCAGGGGTCGGTGTTGGGCTCGCTTCTTTTTACAGAGAACACCTCTTTACTCTTCTACACCATTCCTCTTGAAATGAATGCCAACAGAGCATATTGATGTATATCGATGATTTATATTATGGATTGAACGGTTTTATAGTGAAGTTTGCAGATGACACCAAGATAGGTGGGGGAGTAGGAAGTGTTGAAGAAACCAAAAGGTTGAGAGAGACTTGGACAGTTTAGGAGAGAGGGCAAAGAAATGGCCGATGAGATCCAATGTTGAGAAATGTACGGTTGTACAATTTGGAAAAGGAAACAAACAGGCAGATTATTATTGGGATGGGAAGTGCAAAGGCACGTGGGCATCCTCGTGCAGGATAACCTGAAGGTTAAACACCAGGTTGGATTGGCAGTAAGGAAAGTGACTGCTACATTGGTGTTCATTTCAAGAGGATTAGTGTAGAAGAGTAGAAAGGTGTTGATGAGGCTCCCTTGGGCTCTGGTGAGAACTCATTTGGAGAAAGGATAGAATGATGTTGGAGAGAGAAGAGAGAAGATTTACCAGGATGATTCCTGGAATCCAAGGGAAAATGTATGAGGAACATTTATCAGCCCTTGGACTGGATTCTTTGGAGTGTAGAAGAATGGGAGGGGATCTCATAGAGATATTTCGAAAAGTTAAAGGATTAGACAGAGTAGATGTGAATAAGACCATAGAACCTAAAGAGAATAAAAAGAAAGTTTTTATGGAAAGGGGGGAAACCGAGGATAGCGTTAGATAAATTAACAGAGAGGTACAACCAAGGTGGTTTGCAGTTACCAAACTTTAAAAATTATTATAGAACAACACAATTAAGGTATTTATCAGATTTTTATCAGACAAGGGAAAAACCAAATTGGACTAAGATAGAGCTAGATAAAATAGGGGAGAAGTTACTGGAACATATACTTTATAAGTGGGATTAAAAGCTGGTGTCTGCCTGTCCCGCATTGGACTTGTCAGCCACAAACGAGCCTGCAGCTGACGTGGACATTTACCCCCTCCATAAATCTTCGTCCGCGAAGCCAAGCCAAAGAAAAGAATATAAAAGCTCACCAGTATTGCATCATTTACTCAATATATGGAAGAAGATTCACTTAGAAAGGAAAAAAACAAATAACCAACTACCAAAATTATTATTGACGCAAAAATCAGCTAATCCCTTTCACAATAGATAACCTTTCCTTTAGAGAATGGGAGAGAAAAGGGATCAAAAGAATAGAAAATTGTTTTTCAGGAAATAAATTATCATCTTTTGAACAAATGAAGGATAAATATAATATAACTCATGATACAATGTTTGCATATCATCAACTGAAAAACTACTTGAAGGACAAATTGGGAAGCAGGCTGAGGTTACCAGAGGGAAGCAATCTTAAATATGTGATTACAGACACAATGATAATTAAAAGATTTATAACAAACATGTACATCAAACTGCAAGAGAAAGAGAACGAGGAAATAAGTTGTAAACCCAGACAAAAATGGGAACAAGATTTAAAAATAAAGATAAAAAATGAAATATGGGAAAAGCTATGCTCCGGAACTATGAGAAATACAATAAACACGAGGTTACGTATGATACAATATAATTGATTACACAGGCTATACATCACACCCCAAAAGTTAAATAAATGGGACCCAACAGTATCAGACAGATGTTTTCGCTGTAAGAAGGAAACGGGAACAACAGGACATGCAATTTAGGCATGTGAGAAAGTGGAAAAGTTTTGGGAAGATCTAAATCAGGTATTAAATAAAATCACGAAAAGCAACATACCAAAAAATCCAGAGATCTTTCTTCTAAGTAATATAAGAAGTAAAGAATTAGGCCTCAAACTGGATGAAGTGCAAGAAAGATTTATTACGATAGCCTTAGCTGTAGCAAAAAAATGTATAATGTCATCTTGGAAATCGGAAGAGAGCCTGAGAATACAGCAATGGTACATGGAAATGAATAAATGTATTCCATTGGAAAAAAGAACATACAATTTAAGAAATAATGTCACAATATTCAAACAAATTTGGGAACCGTACATGGAACACAACAGAGAAGTCCTACCGCGGACCTCCACCCCCTAAAATGATAAGAAGACGAAATGAACTGACCCAGTGTGTAAAAGTAGATGAAACCTTTTTCCTGTTTATTTTCATTGTGTGATGACATTGCTTAATGGTTTAATGCATTGTATATGTTGAATGTTTATTGGTTTTGGAGGGGGGGTGGGAAGGAGGGAAGGAAGATAGGGGGAAAAAAGGGGAGAAAATGGCACTGTGTATATTTAAGAGGGAAATGTTTGTATGTATTTTGGTTGATTTGGTTCACAGTGTGAAAAATAAAAAAATAAGACCATAGAACCAAAGAAAGTTACAACACAGAAAAACAGGCCATTTGACCCTTCTGGTCTGTGCTGACCATTAAAACTAACTAATCCCCACTGACCTGCTTTCATTCCATAACCCCCCAGACCTCTCCTATCCATGTACTGATCCAATTTATTCTTAAAACTCAAGATTAAATCTGCATTCACTCCATCAGATGTCATCACTCCTACCAATTTGAGAGAAAATCTTTCCCCTAATGTTCCCCTTGTACCTCTCCCCTTTCAGCCTGAAGCTATGATCTCTCATATATTAAAGCTATGACCTCTCGTATTTATCTCCCCCAATCTAAGTGGAAACATCCTACTCACACCTACTCTGTCTATACCCCTCATATATCTTATAAACCTCTATCGTCTCCCCTCGATCTTCTTCGTAACAAGGAATAGAGACCTAACCTGTTAATCTTTCCCAGCAACTCAACTCCTGAAGAACCTTGGTGGGTGAATCCAGGACAAGGAGGCACAGTCTTAGAATTAGAAGGGTCCCATTTAAAACAGAGATGAGGAGAAATTTCTTTAGCCAGAGGGTCGTGGATTTGTTGAATCCGTTACCACATCCAGCTGTGGAGGCCGGATCATTGGGGGAGGTTGATACGTATCTAATTAGTCAGGGTATCAAGGGATCTGGGGAAAAGGCTGGAATTTGGAACTAGATGTGAGAACAGTTTAGCTCAGGGAGGAGTTGTGAAGCAGACTCGATGGGCTGAATGGCCTACTTCTGTTCCTTTATCTAGTGATTCTTCCTCTTGTCCTTCATGTAGAATGCCTCAGGGCTTTCCTCAATTCTTCTCATGGCCCCTTCTAGTTCTCCCAAGTTCTTTCTTAAGCTCTTTCCTGGCATTCTTGTAATTCTCTAGCACTCTATCCCAGTGGGCATCACCCTGAAAAACAAGTATACCATTTTGGATATTGTTAGGGGGACGACCTACCGGGTACAAGCCATGGCGATCAGGTCTCTGGCACGGAGTCTGGTGCTGTGGCTCAGAAGGGAAGGGGAACAAGAGGTGAGCTGTAGTGATAGAGGATTCCATAGATGTGAGGTTTTGTGGAGGAGATTGTGAATCTAGAAGGTATATTGCCTCCCTGGTGCCAGGGTATGGGAAGTCTCAGATCATATTCACGGCATTCTCAGGAGGGAAGGTGATCAGCCAGATGTCGTGGACCACGTAGGGACCAGTGACATAAGTAGGAAGGCCGAGGAGTTAGGCGCTAGGTTGAGAAAGAGGACCTCCAGGGTAGTGATTTCAGGATTGCTTTCGATGCCACATGCTGGAGAGGTTAGAAATAGGAGGATAAGGCAGCTTAACATGTGGCTGGGGATATGGTGCAGAAGGGAGGGCTTCAGGTCTCTAGATCATTGGGCTCTGTTCCAGGGAAGGTGGGATCAGTACCGACGGGACGGATTGTACCTGAACTGGAAGGGGATTCATATCCTTGCGGGTAGCTTGGTTAGTCTAATCCAGATGGGTTGAAACTAGATTTGCAGGGAGAGGGGAACCCGAATGTTAGAGCAGTTAATGAGGTGGAGGAGAATGAAGGTTGTGCGAGGACTGCATGTACAGACAGAAATAAACGGTTTGTATGTGATGGGTGTATTTATTTCAATGCAAGGAGAATTGTTAGAGAGGCTGACAAGCATAGGGCGTGAATTTGGACGTGGGATTACGACGTTATTGTTATTAGAGAGACTTGGTTGCAGGAGGGGCAGGACTGGCAGCTCAATGTTCTGGGGTTCCGTTGTTTCAGACGTAATAGTGGGGAAGGACTGAAGGGGGAAGGGGGCATTACAAGTCAGGGAAAATATCTCAGCTATGCTTAGACAGGACAGGCCAGAGGGCTCATCTACAGAGGCCATATGGGTAGAGTTGAGGAACGGAAAAGGTGTGACCACATTGATAGGGATGTATTATAGACTCCCCAATAGTCAAAGATAAATGGAGGGGCAAATCTATAGAGAGAGAGCAGGCGGATGTAAGAAGGATAGGAGATTTTAACTTTCCACACATTGACTGGGACTCCCAAACTGTGAAAGGGCTAGATGGCTTGGAGTTTGTCAAATGTGGTCAGGAAAGTTTTCTAAATCAATATATCGAGGTACCAACTAGAGAGAGATGCAATACTGGATCTAATATTAGGGAACAAGACAAGTCAGGTGACAGAAATATATGTAGGGGAACATTTTGGGTCCAGTGACCATAATGTCATTAGCTTCAAGTTATTTATGATTCTAAATTGGAGGAAGGCAAATTTTGTGGAAATAAGAAAGGATCTGGGAAGAGTGGATTGGGATATGTTGTTTTCTGGCAACCCAAATGTGTTCAGTAAGTGGACGGCCTTCAAGGGCGAAATCTTGAGAGGGCAGAGTTTGCATGTTCTTGTTAGGATTAAAGGCAAAGTTAACAGGTACAATATCCCTGGTATTCAAGGGATATTGGTGATCTGGTTAAAAGAGAGAGGTGTTTAACAGGTCTAGGAAACAAGGAGCAAATGAGGTACTAGAAGAGGACAAAAAAAATTGAGGAAAATACTCTAAGTATATTAAGTGTAAAAGGATAGTAAGGGATAAAACCGGTCCCGTAGATGGTCAGAGTGGTCATCCATGTGTGGAGCCTCTAGTAATGGGAGAGATCTTGTATAGGTTTTTTGCATCAGTATTTACTCAGGAAGCTGGCATAGTGGATAAGGAAGGAAGGGAAGCAGACAGACGAGTCATGGAACAGATGGAGATTAAGGAGAAAGATGCCTTACAGTGAATAAAGGTAGATAAATCCCCTGGTAAGGATATGATATTCCCTTGGATCTGATGGAGACGAGTGTAGAAATATCAGGGGCCCTAGTGATATATTCAAAATGTCCTTAGCCATGAGTGAGATGCTGGAGGATTGGAGAGAAGCTCATGTTGTCCCACAGTTTAAGAAAGGCTCCAAGAGGAAACCAGGCAACTATCGGCCAGTGAGCCTGACGTCAATAGTAGGAAAATTACTGGAAGGAGTTCTGAGAGATGAGATATATAGGTATTTGGACAGCCATGGGCTGATTAAGGACAGTCAGAAAGGCTTTGTGAATGATAGGTCATTATTAACAAATTTTGTAGAATTTTTCAAGGAGGTTACAAGTTGAATGAAGGCTGTGGATGTTGTCTATGTGGACCTTAGTAAAGCCTTTGACAAGATCCCATATGAAAGGTTAGTTCAGAAGGTTATGACTCAAGGTATCCATGGAGAAGGTGTAAACTGGATTCGTAATTGTCTCTGAGGGAGAAAACAGAGAGTGGTAGGGGATGAGGAAATAGCAGTGAGGAAGTGTACGGGAGGGAGATACATCAGCTTGTTGGATGGTGTAAAAACAATAATTATGCTCAACATCAGCAAAACCAAGGAGATGATTGTGGACTTAAGGAGGAAGTCAGAGGGAACATGACCCAGTCCTCATCAAGGGCTCAGTAGTGGAGAGGGTCAAGAACTTCAAATTCCTGGGTGTCAAGATCACTGAGGATTTGTCCTGGAGCCTCCATGTTGATGCAATCAGAAAGAAGGCTCAACAGCGGCTAGACTTTGTGGGGTGTTGGAGGAGATTCGCTATGTCACCGAAGACTCAAACTTCTACAGGTGTCCCGTGGAGAGGATTCTGGCTGATTGCATCACTGTCTGGTATGGAGGCACCAACTCTCAAGACAAGAATAAACTCCAGAGGGTTGTTAACTCGGCCTGCAACATCACAGGCACCCGACTTCACTCCATTGAGGACATCTACATAAGGTGGTGTCTTAAAAAAGCAGCATCTAACCTCAGAGACCCCACCACCCAGGCCAGGCCCTCTTCATTCTGCTACCATCAGGGAAAAGGTACAGGAGCCTAAAGACGAGCACTCAGTGGCACAAGGACAACTTCTTCCCCTCCGCCATCAGATTCCTGAATAATTGATGAACCAAAGGCACAGCCTGACTTTTCATGTCCTATTATTGTTTTATTATAATAATGTTGTAAGATGGTTGTAATCTGAATATTTGCAGTGATGCTACCACAAAACGTCAAATTTCATGACTGATTCCTACCACAAATCTGCCCAAGTACCTTGTATCCACCTCCCCAGCAGATCAGTCCGCATACCCACCACCCAGTTCTGAATATCAGCATCTCTGAGCTCTTTCATTCTCAACATGTAGATCGTCCTTATTTCCAACTAGTGCTCCTTTAAGATGGGCAAAGTGTAGGGAGTGAGGGAAGAAGCGAAGAGCAGGACACCCAAGCTGGTCATCTCTGGATTACTCCCGGTGTCACGAGCTGGGGAAGGTCAGAACAGGCAGGTGATGCAGATAAATGAGAGGCTGAAGAGCAGGTTCAGGGAGCAGGGTTTCAAGTTCTTGGATCATTGGAACCTTCCCTGGGGAAGGGGTGACCTGTATGTGGGACGGGTGGCACCTGAACTCAAGGGGAACCAACATCCTGGCAGGGAGGTTACTAATGCTCTGGGTGGTGGGTGGGGGGGGGGGGGGTTAAACTAGATTCGTTGGGGGGTGTGGGAACCAAAGTGAAGAGGCAGAGGGAGAAGTGATTGGGGCAAAAGTAGGAAATGGTGGTTGGGAGTTTGTGTGGAAGGAGAGGTGGACAGGGCAAAGTCGCAGCCATAGGGCTCTGCTGCAATGAAATGTGGACACAGAGTCAAATGCAACAAATCCAGGGCTGAAGGTTTGTATTTACAGGTAAAGGCATGCAGTGGATGACCCTGTCCAGCTACACATTGACTGAAGACGAGGAAAAGTTTTTTCCCATGGTAGAAGAGTCAAAGACAAAGGGCCGCAACTTCAGGAGTGAAACAGAGATGCGGAGGAATTTCTTCAGTCAGAGAGCGGTAAACCTCTGGAATTTGCTGCCATGGGCGGCTGTGGAGGCCGGGTCACTGGGTGTATTTAAGGCAAAGAGTGAGAGGTATAGAATAGTCAGGGTATCAAGGGTTATGGGGAGAAGGCTGGGGAGTGGGGAAATGGATCAGCTCATGATGGAATGGCCAGGAAGACTCAATGGACTGAATGGCCTACTTCTGCTCCAATTTCTTATGTTCTTTGGAATGGGGAGTTCCAGGGACCCACTGCTAGGGGTGTGGGTGGGTTTGCTGACAGTGTACCAAATGCACTCAAGTTCATCGGCACAGACGGTGGTGTGGTGTCACAGTGACGGTGGTAAACGGCCATGGTGGGGAGTGATGGTGAACGGTAGAGGTGGTGGTAAACAGCCATGGAAGGGAGTGATGGTGAATGGCAGTGACAGTGGTAAACGGCCACGGCAGGGAGTGATGGTGAATGGCAGTGGCGGTGGTAAACGGCCGTGGCGGGGAGCAATGGTGAATGGCAATGGTGGTGGTAAACGGTCACGGCAGGGAGTGATGGTGAATGGCAGTGGCGGTGGTAAACGGCCGTGGCGGGGAGCAATGGTGAATGGCAATGGTGGTGGTAAATGGCTACAGCAGGGAGCGATGGTGAATGGCAATGGCGGTGGTAAATGGCCACAGCAGGGAGCGATGGTGAATGGCAGTGGCGGTGGTAAACGGCCACAGCAGGGAGCGATGGTGAATGGCAGTGGCGGTGGTAAACGGCCACGGCAGGGAGCAATGGTGAATGGCAGTGGTGGTGGTAAACGGCCGTGGCGGGGAGCGATGGTGAATGGCAGTGGCGATGGTAAACAGCCACGGCAGGGAGCGATGGTGAATGACAGTGGTGGTGGTAAATTGCCGTGCCGGGGAGCGATGGCAGTGGTGGTGGTAAACGGCCACGGCAGGGAGCGATGGTGAATGGCAGTGGTGGTGGTAAACAGCCATGTTGGGGAGCAATGGTGAATGAGAGTGGCGGTGAGTGGCCAAGGCGGGGAGCATCAGTCACAGATGACTCCAATATCAGCTGTGACCACAATGAATAGTGGGGCCAGGCTGCAAGGACTCGGCAGCTGAATCCTGTTGCCACTTCCACCCTGTGTCACTGTTCCCCAAGGGCCCATGAACTATCCAATCAACTCACCTGTGCCTGCTGTACAATCAGCTCCACATTCACTGCTTCCCTCCTAGGACATTCCCACCACTGTCCAGGTTCACATCAATGAGGTGCTCGTGCAAAGGGAGGAGGTCCCAATTCTAGACTCCCTGTGGGTGTCGGACAATGTGAGAGTCCCTGGGTGCAGAATCCTGGCCAAAAAATGGTGATGTTGAAATTCAACAGGAAGTTTGGAAAAGGTATTGGGATTGCTAGCTGCTGTCAGTGTCTGATCCGGGGAGAAGTAGAATTCTCCATGTTCCCTCTCTGTGGAGCCAGCCTTTCATCCCCATCACTCCTGAATTATGGTCCAGTAACCCTGCCTTTGACCTCCAGTAACCTCACCGATCACTGGTTCCAAAACTATCCTTTCAATCATTCATTTTAACCATTAACTGCGACCGATCATTAACATTTGATCTTGCACCTGTCCAGATTAAATTGCATTGACCGTTCCTCTGCCTTTTGTTACCCACAGACACACCGAGACCACCCACTGTTCCCCTGGCTAATCCTACCCAATTCCCACCTACTCTACGGCTCTAGAATAGATCAGATGAATTTAGATTCTTTTGCCCAGAGTAGGGGACTCAGTAACCAGAGGAGATGGGTTTAAGGTTTAAGGTGAGGGGGGAATTGGAAGGGGGGAGGGGGGGTGAAGAGATTAAACATGAGCCTGAGGGGTAATATTTTTAAAGAGGATGGTGGGTGTGTGGGACGGGCTGCCAGAGGAGGTGGGTGAGGCAGGGACTGCGGAAATGTTTAAGAAACATTTGGACGGATCCGTGGATAGGACGGGTTTGGCGGGATATGCGGGAGAGAGGGGGACTTGAGTGGGTGGGAGATGTTGATCAGCATGGGCACGTTGGGCCGAAGGGCCTGTTTCCACACTGTACAACTGTGAAACAAGCCACCTTCCACGTCCCCGGTCACAATCTCTGCTTCATCCTGGAGCCCCACTCCAGCCCAACAGAGATATTTTACCTGCATCAGATGACCGTAGACTGATGGTCGAGTTCCGCAGGAGCCAGGCTGGGAGGCCACCCTGAAAACAGAAGTTCTGAAACTCAAGAGTTGTTCACAGTGCGTCTGAATTCGACACAAGGCACCATGTTACTTGGAGCACGCCGCAACAGGTGGGGATGTGGCCAGGCCCCGCCACCTCCTGCTCTCTCAGACACTGTAATACCCCAGGGGTCCCTCCTTGAGACTCACCAGGTCCCACTCTGCACAGATGTAGGGCCCAGGGCGCAGAATGACGAGCAGACCTGTCTCGTGGGCAAGGCGGAGGAAACTTTCAATGTCTCTGGACTTGGTGAAGTCGAACACTCCAGGTGTCAGTTCATGATAATTCCAGGCCACGTAACTGGAGGGGGACAAACCGTTAACAATTCCCAAACTTCTTCCGTCACAGCCGAATAAATCACACAAAGACAGACCAGGCAAAGAGTCCCCACCAGCACAGGGCCATGGACTGGACACTCGAGACCCAGAGTGCATCATAGAACACTGCAGCACAGAAATGGGGTGGTATGGTTGGCCGAGCAGTTAGCGCAACACTGTTACAACGCCAGCGATCAGGACCAGGGTTCGAATCCCATAAGGAGTTTGTATTTTCTCCCTGTATCTGTGTGGGTTTCCCTGGGGACTCTGGTTTCCACCCACCATTCGAAACATACCAGGGGTTGTAGGTCAATTGGGTGCAATTGGACAGCACGGACTCATGGGCCAAGAGGGCCTGTTACCATGCTGTATCTCTAAATTATGGAAAATGAAGAATGTAACACCTTAAGACAGAAGAGCAGAAATAGGCCATTCAGTCCATCGAGTCTGCCCCACCATTTAATCATGAACTGATCCAGTCTCCCTCTCAGCCCCACTACCCGGCCTTCTCCCCATAACCTTTGATGCCCTGGCTAATCAAGAACTGATCAATCTCTGCCTTAAATACCCCCAATGACCCAGCCTCCACAACCGCCTGTGGCAACAAATTCCACAGATTCACCACCCTCTGGCTGAAGAAATTCCTCCACATCTCTGTTCTAAGTGGACGCCCTTCAGTCATGAAGTGGTGCCCTCTTGTCCAAGACTCTCCCACCGTGGGGAACAACCTTTCTACATCGACTCTGTCCACGCCTTTCAACATTCAAAAGATTTCAGTGAGATCCCCCTCATTCTCCTTAATTCCAACAAGGATGTCAAACACTCCTCATATGACAACCCTTTCATTCCCGGAATCATCCTTGTGAACCTCCTCTCAACCCTCTCCAACGTCAGCACATCCTTTTATAAGCGAGAAGCCCAAAACTGCTCACAATCTCCATGTGGGGTCTCCCCAGGGCCTCAGCCTCACATCCCTGTTCTTCTATTCAATTCCCCCTGAAATGAACATCAGCATCGCATTTGCCTTCTTCACCACCGACTCAACCTGCACATTTCCCTCCAGGCTCTTGCACGAGGTCACCCAGATCCCTTTCCATCTGGGAATTTTCAGTTTTCTCCCCATTTAAAACCAGGCCTGGATTAATTTAACATCACACTGTTCCTTGTACATTCATGAACCTCTTCAATGTTCTTGCCTCCACCATCTCCTTTGCTTAGCAGATCCAAGGTTTTGGAGTGAAACATTCACCCCTCAGATCCTTTGACCTTCCGCTCTCACCTTAAACCTTGTTGGGACTCCCCTGCCATGGAAAACACACTCGGGCTAATTACCAGGTATAACCTTTTACCAGGTCACCTCTTAATCACCTTCACACTGGCCTGTCCAACCTCATGACAGCTCGTGCCCTCCAGTCCAGCCACATCCACCGGAGTCTTCAGCCTAATCCCATCTGCCCTCTCGAGTAGCAATTGGAACCATAACCTGAGGGTGTAAATTTAGGGCAAGGGCAGGTGGTTTAAGGTCAGAGGTGTACTTCACGAGATAGGCCCTTCAGCCCAACTGGTCTGTGGCAACTCCTCCCTCACCACCATTCAGGGCCCAAACAGTTCTTCCGAGTGAAGCAACACTTTACTTGTGAATCTGTGGGGATCATCTACTGTATCCGCTGCTCCCGCAGTGGTCTCCTCTACATCAGAGAGACTGGACGCAGACTGGGGGATCGCTTCATTGAGCATCTTGGCTCTGTCCACCATTATAGCATGGATCTCCCAGTGACCACCCATTTCAATTCCACGCCCTGTTCCCACACCGACATGTCTGTCCATGGCCTCATTCACATTGGAGGAACAACGTAATGTTCTGACCAGGCACCCTCCAAGCAGACGGCATTAACGTCAACTTCTCTGGTTTATGCGAGATCCCTCTCCATCACTAGCCCTCTATCCTTCCTTCCAGCTCCCCACCTCCTTCTCCTCTCAGACAGCCATGTCCTCCCCATCCCATCACTTCGGTTTCTGTTCCCCCCTCCACACATATCTACCCATGACCTCTTACCTGTCAGCCTGCATTACTCTCCCCACCCTTTCCTCCCTCCATCGTCAGCCTCTGTTCCTCCCCCTGCCCCTTCCTCCCTCCATCGTCAGCCTGTGTTTCTCCCCCCGCCCCTTCCTCCCTCCATCGTCGGCCTATGTTCCTCCCCCTTTCCTCCATCATCCTACCCAGGCACCTGCCTGATTTAGCCTCTACCTGACCAAGGTTCAGGCCCTCTCCTTCCTGTGGACACTGGGTGACCTGCTGAGGTTCTCCAGCAGGCTTGTGTCGACCTACCGTGCATTTGGCCCGTGGCCCTCAAAACCTTTCCCATCCACGGGAAAGGTAAATAACAGAAGCAAATTAGCAGAGAATATCAAGAATAGGCAGTGGATGTTTTATAAACACACAGTCCGAGAATGGGAATTAATGGCTGAGGCTGAACTTCCCTCTTCTGGGCAGGGGTCCCGGAGTCTCCCGGTTCTGAGAGGGGGGTGGTTCTGGGCAGGTGGGGTCCCTGTTCTTGGGGTGGGGGGGAGGGGGTGGTGGAGGAGGTTCCCTGTTCAGGGCGGGAGTCTCCCTGTTCTGAGGGGGAGAGGGTTGTGTTGGGCTCCCTGTCCCGGATTGAGGTGGGGGAGTCTCCCTGTTACAGGGGCGTGCTGCTGACTGTCTAGTCTCTGGGATGAAGGAGAAACAATCCCACCCTGCAAACAATGCAGCCCAGATTGAACAGGGCCGGGCTGGGGTCGGATGCCAACCACGTGGGACAAACAAGCGAGAGTGCACAGTTGGACACAGAGCAGGAGAGGAACAGATTCTTTAGCCCATCATGTCTTTGCTGAACGGGGCTGAGTGAGTGTCGGGGGGGGGCCATTGCCGGTGGCAGTGAAACCCGGTATAGTTGGGGGAACAGCAGAGCTCCACTTACACTTGGATAGCATTCAGCCCTGCCATGTACATCTTCTGCAATCTGTCCTTCCAGTAGATCGGAGGGACTCGGAAATAGTGGATGCTCCCAGAGATGTACTGAAAGCAGCAGCCGTCTTTACTGAAACAATTCCTCTCGTAATCAACAGTAAAAGAGCCAGCTTTCAGAGTCTGGTAAAAGAACACAGGAGTCAGACAGTCACGCCTCTGCCCTGGCCTGTCACCCTAACAAGGACAGAGAGACCACTGGAGCCGATGATTTGGGCCCTGACTGTGGAATGGAGATGCCAGCCGCTGAAATGAATAAAAGCCAAAAGCATGGGGTCACCGTGACTGTGTTTGTAGAGCCTCATTTTTAATGGGAGTTAGTTAGATAGTCACACCTAGGTTGTAGCAGCCGGGTGGGCATCAGGAGAGGGAAAGAGGGCAGGTAGGCAGCGCAGGGCCATTCCCCTCAATAACTCAGTTACCATTTTGGATGCTGTTGGGAGGACGGCCGAGGGTCAAGCTGCTGCCGTCATGAGTCTTGCACGGGGTCTGGCTCTGTGCATCAGAAGGGAAGGGCAGGGAGGAGGGGAGCTGTAGTAACAGGGGATTCATTGGTTAGAGGAATATGTGAAAAGGATCGAGAGACTCAGATGGTACTTTGCCATCCAGGTGCCAAGGTTAGAGACATCTCTGTGCCCATAGTGTACAAAAAGGACAGGTCGCAGCTGAATTGGAGAAGGACCAATATCCTGGCAGGTGGTTTTCTAGAGCTGTGGGGGAGGGTTTATACTATCTTGGCAGGGGGGATGGGAAGGGAGTGTTAGGTCAGACGATGGAGCAGTTGGCAAAATGGCAGATGCTATGTGGAGTGACCGAGAGGAAGGACAGGAAGAGGATGGAACACACAGTCAGTTGGACAGGTTGAACGGGTGCCCTTAAGAATAAGGACGATGTACGCAAGATAATGGATCAGTACATAGAGTTACGATGTTGTGGCCGTAACAGAGACTTAAAGGTCAGGTTTGGCTGATGCAAGTTCAAGCATTTAGATGGTACAAGATAGAAAGGAAATTCAAAGTGTGGGGGAGTATCATTACTGGTCAGGGATAGTACCACGGCTGTAGAAGGGAGGGGCTGCAGAGGGACGGTCCACTGAGTTGGTGTGGGTGGAAGTCAGAGATGGGAAGGGAGCTCTCACTGTGCTGAAGTCATCTAGAGACTCCCAAATAGCCCTCAGGTCACTGAGGAGCAGATAAGTTGGAATGGTGGGAAATACAGGTTTGTAGCTATTTCAACTTCCCTAATATTGATTGGCACCTCCTGACTGCAAGAGGGATGGATGGGGCTGAATTTGTCAGGTGTGTCCAAGGATTCCTGGCACAGTATGTGGACTGGCTGACGAGAGGAGAGGTCAGACTGGATCTGGGGAATGAACCTGGTCTGGTGGGGGACCTCTCGGTGGGGGGAGCATTTTGGAGAGAGTGGCCACAACTCCCTGAACTTTAGTACAACCATAGAAAAGGATAAAAACAGCCAAAATGGGAAAGGGCTAATTATGAAGGGATGAGGCAGGAACTGGGGAGAGGAAATTAAGAACAGATGTTTAAGGGTGAAAGCAAAGAAGTAACGTGGAGAAAGTTTAGGAACCATGTGCTGGGATCAGGATTGGTTTGTCCCACTGGACAAGGAAAAGATGGTATTATAAAGGAGAAGGTTCACAAAGCAGGTGAGGCATCCAGAGGAAGTTAGATAGGAAACAGGAAGGGCCCATGAGAAGTATATGGTAGCCAGGAAGGTAACGTAAGAAAGGACCTAGGAGAGCTGGAAGTGGCAATGAGAAGGACTTGGTGTGTAACCCTGAGGCATTCTGCTTGTACGTAAGGAACAGGAGGATGACAGGAGTGAGAGTTGGACTGATTGGGGAGAAAGGAAGCATCAGTGTTCACTAGGGTGAGGAATGTTGGTGAATGTGAAGTCAGAGAGGAACCAGGTCCTGGTTTAGAAAGAGAGAGTGCTGGAGCTGCTCTGAGGCATTTGAATAGACATGCCCGGGACCATTCACGACAATAAATCCTGACACACCTCCATCAAACTCTCGTCATTCTCTCACGCTCCAGGGAACAATGTCCCTGCCGATTCAACCTTTTCCTATTATCTGACCCCTCAAGTCCTGGTGACATCCTTGAAAATCTCTGCACTATTTTAATCTTACTGATATCCTTCCTGTAGTTGAATGACCAAAACTGCACACAATTCCCCAAATTTGGCCTCACCAATGTCTTATACAACTTCACCCTCACATCCCAACTCCTGGACTCAACACTTTGATTTATGAAGGCCAAGATGCCAAAAACTCTTTACAACCCTGTCCGCCTGTGACGCCACTTTCAGGGAATTATGTCTCTGTATTCCCAGATCCCTCTGTTCTATCGCACTCCTCAGCGCCCGTGTCCGTCCTTTCTCAGTCTGTCCTTCCAAAATGCAACAGCTCACACTTGTCTGCATTAAACTCCACAGCCCATTTTTCCAGCTGGTCCAGATCCCTCTGTAACCTTTGAAAACCTTCCTCCCTGTCCACGATACCCCTTTATTTAAGAAAGGTAATCAGGAGAATCCTGTGAATTTTTAACCAGTGAGTCTTACATCACTGGAAAAGATTCTTCAGGACAGGATTCTGAGGCCAGGTTAGCGGAGCTGGGACTTTTCTCCTTGAAGCGTAGAGGAGACTTGATAGAGGTCGACACGATTCTGAGGGGCAGAGACAGGGTGGACGGTCAGGACCTGTTTCCCAGGGCAGGATCAGCAAACTCCAGAGGACCTTTGTACAAAGTGAAGGGAGGGAAGTTTAGGGGAGACGTCGGGGACGTTTTTTAACACAGAGAGATGTGGGGGCCTGGAATGTGTTGCCAGGATGGGGGTGGAGGCTGGAACATTAGGGGTATTTAAGAGACTCTGAGACAGGGACATGAATGGAGGAAAATGGGAGGGGGAAGGGTTAGATTGTGGGTGAGGTTTCTATGGGTTAGCACAACATCGTGGGCCGAAGGGCAAAAAGCGTAATGCTCGGTGTTCTCTTCCCTCCACCCGGGGCGAAGTCCGGACCCTCCCCCCCAGTCCCAGCCCCGCCGAGGAGCCCGGAATGAGGCCGGGGGGCCGGGGTCCTGCTCCTCACCGCCACTTCCACGGACACCGAGACGAGCAGCAGGACCATCCGGCCATTCAGCTCCATGGTGCCGCTACCGGGACGTTCCGCGCTCCGTTCCCCGGCCGCCCCGCCACCCCCAGCCCCCCCACTCAGCCCAGCCCAGCCCCCCCCACTCCCCCCCCACAGCCCAGCCCAGCCCCCCACAGCCCAGCCCAGCCCCCCACTCCCCCCCACAGCCCAGCCCAGCCCCCCACAGCCCAGCCCAGCCCCCCACTCCCCCCCCACAGCCCAGCCCAGCCCCCCCACTCAGCCCAGCCCAGCCCCCCCCACAGCCCAGCCCAGCCCCCCACTCCCCCCCACAGCCCAGCCCAGCCCCCCACAGCCCAGCCCAGCCCCCCCACAGCCCAGCCCAGCCCCCCACTCCCCCCCACAGCCCAGCCCAGCCCCCCCCACTCAGCCCAGCCCAGCCCCCCACTCCCCCCCACAGCCCAGCCCAGCCCCCCACTCCCCCCCCACAGCCCAGCCCAGCCCCCCACTCCCCCCCACAGCCCAGCCCAGCCCCCCCACTCCCCCCCACAGCCCAGCCCAGCCCCTCTCCCCGCCCCTCCCGGTCCGGTTTCCTTGCCCCGCCGCCAACCGGCGTTGGTTCTCGGGTGGAATCCCCGCCCCTTAAAGGCACCATCGGCGGCCAAATAAACCCTCCGACAGAAAATGAGTTCTGAAGCTTGGAGCAGGAACAGGCTGGGGAAAGGGGGCGAGAGAAGGAAGGGGGTCAGGAGGAGGAAGGTGACTCAGACCAGGGGTGGGGGAGACGTGGAGACAATGGCTGCCAGTCATGGGAGTGACAACAATGGTAATGAAGGAGAATCCTGTCCTGCTGCAGTCCAGGCCCTTCAGTCCTCGATGTGGTGCTGACCCATACATTCCTTTCTAAAAAAAGTACTAAACCCTCCCTACCCTGTAACCCTCTATTTTTCTTCCATCCGTGTCCCTGTCTAAGAGTCTCTTAAATGCCCCTAATGTTCCAGCCTCCATCACCATCCCCGGCAACACATTCCAGGCCCCCACAACTCTGTGTGTGTAAAAAAACCTACCCCTGACGTCTCCCCTCAACTTCTCTCCCTTCACTTTGGACCCACGTCCTCTGGTGTTTGCTGATCCTGCCCTGGGAAACAGGTGTTGTCTGTCCACCCTGTCTCTGCCTCCCAGAATCAAGTCTCCTCTCATCCTTCTACACTCCAGAGAGAAAAGTCCCAGCTCTGCTAACCTGCCCTCATGAGACTTGTTTCCCAACCCAGGCAACATCCTGGTGAATCTCCTCTGCCCCCTCTCCACAGCTTCCACATCCTTCCGAGAATCATAGAAAATTGTAGCACAGAAACATGTGTCTTCAGCCCTTCTCATCTGTGCTGGACCATTTTATTTGCCCAATTCCACTGACCTGCACCCAGACCAAAGTCTTACATACCTCTCCCATCCATGTACCTGTCCAAATTCTTAGAACCATGGAATTCTACAGTACAGAAAACAGGCCATTTAGCCCCTCTAGTTCATGCTGACCATAATCTTCCTCGACCCACTGACCTGGTCCATTCCATAACCCTCCAGATCTCTCCCATCCACATATCTATCTAATTTACTCTTGAAACACACAATTCAGCCCCCATTTACCACATCAGATGGCAGCTCATTCCACACTCCCACCACTTTGAGTGAAGAACTTTCCCCTATGTCCCCCCTAAACCTTTACCCTTTAGGCTTAAAGTTATGACCTCTCATATTTTGGTCACCCAATCTAAATGTAAAAAGCCTACTCATATCCACTCTGTCTATAACTCTCATAATTTTATAAACCTCTTTCAAATCTCCCCACATTCTTCTTTGTTCCAAGGTAAAGTCCTAACTTGTTTAACCTTTCCCTGTAACTCAGTTCCTGAAGTCCGGGCAACATCCTAGAAAATCTTCTCTGCACTCTTTCTATCTTATTGATATCCTTCCTGTAGTTCAGTGACTAAAACTGCACACAATTCTCCAAATTTGGCCTCACCAATGTCTTAGACAACTTTACCATAACATCCCAACTCCTGGGCTCAATACTGATTTATGAAGGCCAAGATGCCAAAAACTCTCTTTACAACCTTGTCCACTTATGACACCACTTTCAGGGAATTACGTCTCTGTATTCCCAGATCCCTCTGTCCTACCCCACGCCTCAGTGCCCGACCATTCACCGTGTACGTCCTTTCTTGGTTTGTCCTTCCAAAATGCAACACCTCACACTTGTCTGCATTAAATTCCATTGCCCATTTTTCAGCCCATTATCAAGTTGGTCCAGTTCCCTCTGCAAGCTTTGAAAACCTTCCTCACTGTGCACAACGCCTCCAATCTTAGTGCCATCTGCAAACTTGCTGATCCAATTTCCCTCATTATCATCCAGATTATTGATATCGATGACAAACAACAATGGTCCCAGCACCAATCCCTGAGGCACCACTAGTCACAGGCCTCCAGTCTGAGAAGCATCATCCACTACTACTCCTGTCCAGTAAAACACTTCCTCAGTTTGTCTGCTTTTATCCTTGTTCTGTTTTAACCCCTATTGAGAGGACCGCCACCTGACCAAAGGGGGTCAGGTGGTGGAGGCTGGGAAAGAGGATAAAGTGGGGCAGGGGGGAGTGGAAAGGCAGAAGAACAGAATTAACTGAAGGGAGATCTGAAATTGGAAAATTCACTGTTCCTGCCATTGGGCTACAGAGGGCTCTGGCAGAAAATGAGGTGTTGCTCCAGAGGGTGGTGGCTGGGATGAGGGAGATGTGGGATGAGAGAGATGTTTGCTGAGAGGTGGAGAAGGTGGGACTTTTCTTCCAAGGGCCTGAAATTATAGATATATAATAAATGGGAAGAAAATGAGGAGCAAAAAGGGGATTTTTTTTTTTTTACACAGTAGTCAGCCTGAAGAAAACTGAGGTCCTCCATCAGCCAGCTCCCCACCATGACTACCAGCCCCCCCCACATCTCCATCGGGCACACAAAACTCAAAACGGTCAACCAGTTTACCTATCTCGGCTGCACCATTTCATCAGATGCAAGGATCGACAATGAGATAGACAACAGACTCGCCAAGGCAAATAGCGCCTTTGGAAGACTACACAAAAGAGTCTGGAAAAACAACCAACTGAAAAACCTCACAAAGATAAGCGTATACAGAGCCGTTGTCATACCCACACTCCTGTTCGGCTCCGAATCATGGGTCCTCTACCGGCACCACCTACGGCTCCTAGAACGCTTCCACCAGCGTTGTCTCCGCTCCATCCTCAACATCCATTGGAGCGCTTTCATCCCTAACGTCGAAGTACTCGAGATGGCAGAGGTCGACAGCATCAAGTCCACGCTGCTGAAGATCCAGCTGCGCTGGATGGGTCACGTCTCCAGAATGGAGGACCATCGCCTTCCCAAGATCGTGTTATATGGCGAGCTCTCCACTGGCCACCGTGACAGAGGTGCACCAAAGAAAAGGTACAAGGACTGCCTAAAGAAATCTCTTGGCGCCTGCCACATTGACCACCGCCAATGGGCTGATAACGCCTCAAACCGTGCATCTTGGCGCCTCAGTTTGGCGGGCAGCAACCTCCTTTGAAGACCGCAGAGCCCACCTCACTGACAAAAGGCAAAGGAGGAAAAACCCAACACCCAACCCCCAACCAACCAATTTTCCCCTGCAACCGCTGCAACCGTGTCTGCCTGTCCCGCATCGGACTTGTCAGCCACAAACGAGCCTGCAGCTGACGTGGACTTTTTACCCCCTCCATAAATCTTCGTCCGCGAAGCCAAGCCAAAGAGTCAGGATGTAGAACAGAATCTGGTACAGTGCACTAAATTGGTGGAGGGGGGAGGAAGGGGAAGGAACACAGGATAACAGGCCAGATCAACCAGTTCTCTGACTTCTCAGCACTTTACTCTTCTATTCCCCCACCCCCCCACCCCACCTGTTTCCACCCATTACATCTTACCTGTTTGCCTGTCCTCCTCCCCATCCATCCCCACCGTTTTATTCAGGCTTCTGTCTACAGTTCTCCATTTTCCTGACGAAGGCCTCAGGCCTGAATCATTGACTGCCTTTGACTTCCTGTGGATGCTGCATGACCTGCTGAGTTTCTCCAGCATGTTTGTATACTGCACTGGATCCCTGCATTTTCTTGTTTCACTCAGAATCAGTGCAGGCAGTCATTGTTTGCAGAGACACTGGAGTCAAGGAATGGTGGCAGAGCAAGGAGAGCAGTGTTGAAACCTCGACTGGATGAGCCCTGATCTGAGTGAATCAGGTGGGGAATCAGGTATGGTCTAACAGCGTGTTCGTACAAAGTTAACAAAAATCAACAGGCAAAGCCGTTCCAACAATTCTCGTCTGTATTTCTGAGTGGAAAAGCACCCGAATAAAACTTTTGTTCAGAATATTTGGTTGTTACAAGATGAACAATTCTAGATATGCATTAAATAATGTGAAATATCGGTCTGCAAAGCCAGCTACCAACATCCCAGCTGGCACTGGAGTGGAGCAGTCAGCGAGTGTGCAGGCGAGATGGGAAAAGCAGCAATGGTTGGTGAGAGCAAGATGCGCCTTTGATCAGACAATAAAGGCAAAGGGGTAAGTGCCATTCTGCCCCTCCCAACCCGACTACATTTCACGTTGGCAATATTGCGTGCAGTATTGCAGGTGTTCTTGGACTGAGACAGTAAAGGCAGTGCCCACCGCCTCCTTCCTGTTCTGGACGTCCATTCGTCTCTTCGTGTTCTAGATGTCCCTTCATGACCAGTTCCCAATGCTTCCTTCCCCATTCCATATGTCCATTTGTCCCTTTCTGTTCTGGACGTCCCTTCATAACCAGTGCCCCCTGCACATTCCGGACGTCCCTTCGTGACCAGTTCCCAGCACCTCCTCCACGTTGTGCGTGTCCTTTCACAACCACCCATCCAACTGGTCAATCAGCATTTCCACCTCACCAAGAAAGTGACATCACAGCCCGGCCATTGGCCACCCAATAGACCCACCCATAGATTATAACCAGGGCGAACTGTTCTGTCAATATTCCAGAGTTTACAGGCATTGGTCTCTCACAGGCAAGAATGTTGGGAACTCCACACCAACACCCCTTCCCAACTGCAGGCATCACCACCCACCAATCCCCACTCTCCAGTGCAGGAGAAGAGGGGTGCATCCTTTACAGACATCTGCAGGGATCACACCCCAGTTCAGCCTCTGCACAGCCCGTTACGATTCCTGGATCTCCTTCATGCCACCAATCAGCGTGGCACACAGGAGATTGTTGGACATGGCCAGCCTTGACTGGCATTGAACAGCAGGAAACCGTCAGTACAGAGAAGTAGGTGGAGGAGATGTCCGTCATCTGGCCTGGGCACTAGGTGCGGGCAGCGGTTGCTGCCTTCGTACTGTATCTCCTCTTGACGTGAGCCTTCATGATCTTGGTGATCTCGGCTACCTGCAGGGGAGAGACAGGCAGGGTGAGCAATGCATAGTGTGGGCTCAGGCAGCTCGAACCAAGAGGAACAATGAGAAGTCATGGGCGGGAGGGAAAACCATGGTCAATACTAGGGTCAGGTCCACAAATGCCAGAGGGTATTGGATAATTGCCATTTCCATGGGTGGGAGGGAACTGCAACAACAGACAGGGAAGAGGCTGAGTAGGATCACAACAGGGTCATCAGTAACTGTCCCAAACTAGATGCCACAGAGGGCTCTGGGTGTGAGGTAGGGAAGGACTATGTTGAGTCAGTTTATATAGGTCAGCACAACATAATGGGCTGAAGGGCGTGCAATATTCTATTGCTATAAAGTGCAAGGAAAAGATATAAAAGTGACCTGAGAATAGTGGTGCTATGAAATGAGCTGCCAGAGGCAGTGATACAGATGTCCACACTGTAATAAAGTGGGAGGATTTTCAAGGTTTGGTTGATCCATATTCAGGAAAAAGCAGTGAATTAGCTTAAAGACTGATTTTGTGAAAGAAGGCAGAGGGTAGTGGTGGATAGAGCTTCTCAGACTGGAGGCTGTGACTAGTGGGGCCTCAGGGATCGGTGCTGGGACAGTTGTTTGTCTGTATCAGTGATCTGGATGATAATGTGGTGAACTGGATCAGCAACTTTGCAGATGACACTAAGATTGGAGACGTTGTGGAGAGTGAGGAAGGTTTTCAAAGGTTGCAGAGGGATCTGGACCAGCTGGAAAAATGGGCTGAAAAATGGCTGATGGAGTTTAATGCAGACAAGTGTGAGGTGTTGCATTTTGGAAGGACAAACCAATGGGTTTGGAAGGACAAACCAAAGGACGTACATGGTAAATGGTCGGGCACTGAGGAGTGCGGTAGAACAGAGGGATCTGGGAATACAGATATATAATACCCTGAAAGTGGTGTCACAGGTGGACAGGGTTGTAAAGAGAGCTTTTGGCATATTGGCTTTTATAAATCAAAGTATTGAGTCCAAGAGTTGGGATGTTATGGTAAAGTTATACAAGACATTGGTGAGGCCAAATTTGGAGTATGGTGTGCAGTTTTGGTCACCGAACTACAGGAAAGATATCGCTAAGATAGAAAGAAAGAGTGCAGGGAAGATTTACTAGGATGTTGCCTGGACTTCAGGAACTGAGTTATTGGGAAAATCTAAATAAGTTGGGACTCTATTCCCTGGAGCGTAGAAGAATGAGGGAAGATTTGATGGAGGTGTACACAATTTTGAGGGGGAGAGACAGAGTAAATGCAAGCAGGCTTTTGCCACTGGGTGGGATAAAAACTAGAGGGCATGGGTTAAGGGTGGAAGTGGAAATGTTTCATGGGAACTGCTTCATTCAGAGTGTTGGGAGTATGGAACGGACTGACTCACCTGCGCAGTTTCAAAGAACATCTCCCGGCCGCCGACCGTCAGGCGATATGTGTTGGGCAGTGGGGCCCCGAACGCTGCAATCTCCTCAAAGCTGAAGCACTCCAACGGCCGCGCCGCTCCCCGCTTGTAGATGGAAACACCGCCAGAGCTCACGGCCAGCCAGAGCTCACTGGGGAATCCGCCCTCCTTACACTGCAGGGGCCAGACAATGGCTAATCAGACACTACCATCACCCAACGCAGCCAGTCACCATGAGTCAAGGCAGCCAATTAGACATTGCCATCACCCACAGCAGCCAATCAGAAACCACCATCATCCAACTCAGCCAATCAAACATCACCATTGGTTAGTGGACCATCGCACACAGAAAACTGCACCAATGTTCACAGCAGGTCAAAGAGCATTAGCACATAAATCAACCAATTAAAGGGCAGCAGCGCTCAGAGCAGCCAATAGACAACAGAGCTCAAAGTTTCCAACCAATGAGAAACTGCTTCTCCCAGGACATCCATATACACAAATGAAGACGCAGAACTGAGAGAAACCAAAGAAGGGACATTGTGGACCGGACCGTGGGAGGGAGGGGTGTGGAGGGACACTGTGGACCGGACCGTGGGAGGAAGAGGTGTGGAAGGACACTGTGGACCGGACCGTGGGAGGGAGGGGTGTGGAGGGACACTGTGGACCGGACCGTGGGAGGAAGAGGTGTGGAGGGACACTGTGGACCGGACTGTGGGAGGGAGGGGTGTGGAGGGACACTGTGGACCGGACTGTGGGAGGGAGGGGTGTGGAGGGACATTGTGGACCGGACTGTGGGAGGGAGGGGTGTGGAGGGACACTGTGGACCGGACCGTGGGAGGAAGAGGTGTGGAAGGACACTGTGGACCGGACTGTGGGAGGGAGGGGTGTGGAGGGACACTGTGGACCGGACCGTGGGAGGAAGAGGTGTGGAAGGATACTGACTGGGTTCAGGTCAGTGGGACTGTGGAAAGTAATGATCTGGCACTGACTGGATGGGCTGTGCTGTAATGTTCTATGGTTCTCTGGTTCTGTGGCACCAGCAATCTCAGTGGCCAATGAACAGGGACCCAGCAATCAGAGTAACTGGTCCCTGGGCCTCAGAGCAGATGACAAAATCTGGAGCAAAACACTGCTGGGTCAACTCAACAATTTTTTCAATGTTTTACATTGTAGCAACACAGCATGGTAGAAGGCCGTTCGGCCATGCCACCCTATTATCCTACAACCCATGGTAGGTTTTGAAAGGTAGGAGGAAACTGGAGCACCGAGAGGAAACCCACGCAGACACGGGGAGAACAAACAAACTCCTTACAGACAGTGTGGGATTCGAACCCTGGCCCTGATTGCTGGCGTGGTGACAGCTACGCCAACCATGTTGCCCCCAATTGGGTCACTTCTGCTCCACAGGCACCAAGTCCCAGACCCTTCTCTTTCTCTTGTTTCCCTGATCAATCACTTCTCCTGCCCCACATCCCGTTGCACAAACCTCGGGTTGAGGTGCATCAGAGGGAGAAGGTATTGGGTCAGGAACTTTCATTGAGGCGGATTATTTTTGCTCCAGGTTCTAACATCTGCAGTGTATGGATGTCTCCTGGCCTCCAGGAGCTGGATTGGAAGGGAGGGAACAAGATTTGGGGGAGGCAAGGGGAGATGGAGCGAGAAGGTGGGTGAGGAGAAAAGGGCATCTCGTGGAGGGAATCTGATCAAATGCTTGGTGACCAAGACAGGCAGTGATGGGAAGGACATGGGTATTTCCTCGAGAGGATGGGATGGGTTTGAGAGGTAAGTGGATCAGAAGGCCCAACGTGGACTTGGACTGAGCTACCTCAACGTCAAAGAATGTGCAGCCATAGCCTGACCACTCCATCACAATGTCCATGTATCTCAGCATGGCCTGCTGTTGTATCATCCCCTGCAGCCTCAGCCACTTGTCCACAACACCAGTCCGCATGGCCGACATCTCTTCCTTCATCCACATCTCCAACATCTGCTCCTCTTCCATCTTCTGCTTTCTTGTGGAGCCTGTGCGCAGGTTCAGCCGCAACGTCCCTTCCAGGAAGCTGGTCCGTCTCTTCTCCAGGGTCTGAGAATTAGACTTGGTGCTTTGGAAGATCTTGGCCCTCAGCCTGGAGACGGGATAAACCTCCTGGAGGTTCAGGGAGCTCTTCGTGTAGTCCCCATACATGTACTGCAGTCTCAGGGCAGCAAGAAGTTGCAGGGTGTCTTCTGGGGCTGGGAAATGCCCACTGATCAAACATTCATGGGCCTGGGATAAAGAAGGTAAGAAGACAGGATGATGGAATGAAGAAGCTGTTCTGTCACCCAGTAAAAAGTTTAAAACTAAAACTAAAAGTTGCTTCCTTCAGTGTGCGACCAGAAGAGCACACAGCTGCTGTATAACCAATAGTTTATTCAGATGAATCCTAACCTCCCTGCTCAGATCCATGCCCAACTCAACAAGGAAAGCATCCTATATGTCTTCTTAACCAGAGAATCGACATATGATTCTGTGTAAGATCAGGGTGCACGTGGTTGGGGTAATCCATTAGCAGGGACAGGGGACTGGTTAAACAATGGAAGGCAGGGAGTTGGGATTGATGAGTGTTCCTTTGGTTAGCAATAGTAGTTAGTGGGGTTCTAAAGGATCAGTTTCGGTTTGTAACTGTTCGCTATGTTCACAAACGATCTGGAAGAGGCGACAGAGGGTCATGGATCTAAGTTTGCTGATGACCCTAAATTGAGTGAAGAAGCAAATTATACAGAGGATGCAGAGAGATATTGATAGATTAAATGAGTGGGCAAGGGTCTGGCAAATGTAACACAATGTTGGTATATGTGAGGTCATCCAGTTTGGAAGGAAAAATAGATCAGATAATAATTTAAATGCTGAAGATTTACACCACACTGCTGTGCAGAGGGTCCTGGGAGTTCTCGTGCAAAGGATGGCTTGCATGTGCAACAAGTAATCAAGAGACAAATGGGACATTGGCCTTCATTGCTGGAGGCCCTGAACTTAAGAGCGGGGAAGTTCTGCAGCATCTATACAGGGTACAGGTGAGGCCACAACTGGAAATGCTCCACTTGCGCCCATACCTCCTCCCTCACAATCATTCGGGGCCCCAAATGACCCTTTCAAGTGAAGCAACAGTTCACTTGTGAATCTGCGGGGGTCGGTCCCGAAGTGGCCTTCCCTACATTGGGGAGACTCAACACAGACAGGGCGATGGCTTCATTGAGCATCTTTGCTCCGTTTACTGCAACAGCAAGAAGCAAGAACTTTGCCTTGGCTGACCACTTCAATTCCACACCCAATTTCCACACTGACATGTCTGTCCATGGCCTTGTGCACCGCCAAGCTGAGGCCACCCGCTAACTGAAGGAAAAACACCTTCTATCCTTTCTTGGCAGCCTCCAACCAGACAGCATCAATATCGACCTCCAATTGCCATGAAACCCCTCCTCCAGTCCCTCCCTTTCCCTTCCATCTCCTATCAAAGGTAGGGGCAGCTACATGGAAAGGGAAAGTTTAAAAGAATTAGGGGCAAATGAGACAAACTCAGACAGACAACATGTATAAACGCTGTAAAACTTTGATTTCTCATTATCAACAATATTTGTTGGCTCCAATATTGACAGCAAATGTAGCCTTGTAGGAGAATGGTGGGGGTGGGGGGGGGGGGAATCTCATTGAAACATTTTGAATGGTGAAAGGCATGGACAGAGTAGTTGTAGAAAGGTTGTTCCCCAAGGTGGGAGAGTCTAGGACAAGAGGGATCAACTTCAGGATTGAAGGATGTCCACTTAGAACAGAGATGTGGGGGAATTTCTTCAGCCAGAGGGCAGTGAATCTGTGGAATTTGTTGCCACAGGCAGTTGTGGAGGCTGGGTCATTGGGTATACTTAAGGCAGAGATTGATGGGTTCTTGATTAGACATGGTTATGTGGAGACTTCCAGGCAGTGGGGCTGAGTAGGGAAATGGATCAGCTTATAATTAAAGGGTGGGGCAGACTTGATGGGCTGAATAGCCTATTTTTGCTCCTATGTCTTATAGTCTGACAGAATCTTCTCTGCACTCTCTCCAATGGCCCTCATGTCCCTCCAAAGGTACCAGGGGTTGTATCATAATGTCCCTGCTTGTATTTCCTTGCCTCAGGTGTAGAAGGTAAATATCTCATCACCCATCTCCTCTCCCGTGGCATCACATCCTTTCCCTAACAAAGATGGTTACAAAACGTACCTGTTCAAACATGAACACAAACTCCACCCCATGCTTGGGGACATTCTCTACATCCAGGAAGCAGTAGAGCTTGAAATAGAGTTGCCATGGGATTTGTTCCTGATTCTCCCCGCCCATCAGCCTGGAATCGGACAAACAGACGGCAGTCAGTCACCAACATCCTGTCCCCAACAGCCCAATCAGCACCTCTCCACAGACCTGTCAAACTCCCCAATCCTGAACAGCAGAGAAACCACTCCATTCACATGACCCGTCACTCCGTCCATTTCATTGGAAGGCAGAGTCCATTGGTGGAGTTGAAGACACCAAAGACTACTGGGACACTGGCCAGCTGGAAGCTGGGCAGAGAGTGGCGGATGGCGTTTAATCCAGTAGTGATGGGTGAGGCCAGAGTCTGGAAGGGAGTAAAAGGGGAGTGTTGATACACATAGAGACTATGGGATTCAGACCCATCACTCCCTGACAACAAGAACGCAAATGGATGAAGATGTTGTCCAAAGCAGTGGGTAGAAGTGTTGCAGAGTGATGTCTCAGATTGAGTACATGGCACCATGACGGAGCGATACAGAACACTGGTCAGACAGAGTATCGCATGCAGTACAGGGAACACATCGCAGTCCCGTCGCCTAAGGAGAGGAAATGTGCAAGGACAAGGTGTGCAGATGGGTCCTGTGTGGACAGACACCAAGATCAGTAAGGACCAGGTGGTTGGAAGGGACCGTTTCTCTTCTATACATTTCTCTGCTTCTGTCACTTCCAGAACTGGATCCCAAGTACCAATGGAGCATAGAACAGTGCGAACAAGTACAGGCCCTTCAGCCCATGATGCCAAACTAGCCCACATCCTTCATCCCCTGCCTGTTCATCTACCAGGCAGAATGTCTCTTAAGACACTGCAGTCGTATCTGCTTCCTCCACTAACAGGAGACTGGTGTGGGAACCTGCTGCTCTGTGTGTTACACACCCTTTAAAACTTCCCCTTTTCACCCCAAGCCCATACTGTCCAGTCTTTAACACTTCTGCCCTGGGACAAGGTCGACTCTCCACCCTACTGATGCCTTTTCATGATTTTATAAACCTCTTTCAGGTCTCCTTCAGTCTCTGACCTTCCACAGGAAACAACCCAAGTTTGTCCAACCTCTCCCCATCGCTCACACCCTCTAACCCAGTCAACGTCTTGATAACTTCTTCTGTACCTTTCCCAAAGCCCCCACATTCTTCCCATGATGGGGCAACCAGGATTCCAAGTGGCAAACTCCAGCGGCAATGTGACTTTGTAATAAAGGCAAGTGTGCAGTCCAGCGATCCAGCCCACCTACGTGTTGTCACTTTCAGAGGGGTCGACTTGCACCCCGAGACGTGTGGAGCCACAGGAGTTGCAGAATTCCAGGAAAACGTACCTCTCAAACTTAGCCAGCACATCAGCCACCACCACTCGACTCTCAATGGCCCTGTCCCCGAGACTGCCGTGTTCAAACAGGGCAAACGTGTTCCTGCTGTCATCCATGGCCAACCCACGCAGCAATTTCTCTACAACCTGGCGACGGGAGAAAACACCGTCCCTAAACAATATGCAGGCCAGGACTGCACGTGTCGGCAACGCACACACCAGGACCGCGCATGAATGAAACACACAAAACCTGTCCCTTACCTAAATTGTGAATGCACGACCCAGGACAGCATGCACATCTGCCACACGCAGACACCTGGTGGGAGGGATGAAAGGGTGCACTGTTTGTAGCAGGGTTCATGCTGGACACCAGTTCCAAACTGGCCTCATCCTCTCTGCTCACTGGGTTAGTGGGCACAGAATGTAAAAGCAACACCCACCGTCAGTCCAACAGACTAGCAGCACCCAAACCTGGTGAAGAAATGGACTATACTACCACCATGATTCCCATGAACAGGCGGACGGTACCACCACTCGACCCCAGTGAACAGGCAGACGGTCCCACCACCTCATGCAGGTGACATGTTGGACAGAGCCTTGCTGGGCCAGTTGTTACGGTCTCACCTCGCCCGCCGTGGTGTGGGAGTTGATGGTGATTTGGCACGCTCCTCCACCATGACAGTACACAGTCGTCGACATCTCCTGGCAGCTGACCAGTGCTCGTATTTCCGCCCGAGACGGCACAAACTCCCGGAACCTGGTCTTTCTCAAGGACTCCAGGATGAAGTGGGCACACTCCCCAATATCAGTGCCAGCAAATTGCTCCTTAACCCTGGACACAAGCAGCAAGAGGCGTATCAGGACTCGGATCCCACTCACCGTGGTCAAGGGTTCAGATGCGAGGGAGAGACGGGAGGTGGGGCAGAAGGACAGAGGACTGTGGGGTGGGGAGAACAATGGAATGGAACTGGTGTAGGACGGTGCTTCTCAGTAAGGTGGTGGAGGCCGGGGTAGTGGGAGGGGACGGGGGAAAGGGGGAGGGGAGAGGGGGACGGAGGGGGGAAGACAGGGGTGGACGGAGAGGGGGGATGGGGAAGGGGGAATGGAGAGGGGGGATGGGGAGGGGGGCGGGGAAGGGACAAGGGGGCGGGGGGTGGGGAGAGCGGGGAGGGGGAGAGGGGGCAATGAGGGGGGTCCGGAGAGGGGGATGGGGAGGCAGAAGGGGAGAGGAGAGGGGAGGGGAGGGGAGAGGGGAGGGGGAGGGGGACAGGAGGGGGGCAGAGAGAGGGGACTGGAGAGGGGGTGGGGAGGGGGACAGAGGGCGGGGACGTAGGGGGAGGGACAGAGAGGGGGAGGGACGAGCCAAGTTGCTCCTAGTCACCTCCTGAGGTGGAAGCGGAGATAGCGAAGGACCGAACGCCTCGGGACGAAGGTGCAGCTGAGGCAGAGGAGAAGTTGGAAGTGGTGCAGGTTCCCGGGGCTGTCGGGTTGAGGCACGTGGCTCGTCTGCTTGATCAGCTGGCAGTAAATCTCATCCCACAACGGTTTCAGGTCCTGGCAGGTTTGCAGAATTCTCTGGATGATGGGAATGGGGTCGGTGACCATCTCCAGCTCCTGCAGCAAGCGGAACATCCCAACCGCTTCCTCCTGCAGACTTGTGTAACCTCCGTCCTTTTGCACTACAGTCCGGGAGACAGGTCGAGGAGAGGTCAGGCTGATGTCTTAACAGAACATATCACATTCCCGCTGCCCTTGTCCACAGCTCCATACACACAAACCCGCTCTCCTCCCTGGGCTGAGGGGGGTGGAGGGAAGAGGGAATGGAGAGGGTGGAGAGGGAGGAGGAATGGAGGGGTGGAGAGGGAGGGGAATTGGAGGAGGGTGTAGAGGGAGGGGAATGGATGGGGGTGGGGAAGGAGGGGAATAGAGGGGTGGAGTGAAGAGGGAATGAAGTAGAGAGGGAGGGGATGGAGAGGGAGGGATATTGAGGGGGTGGAGAGGGAAGAGGAATGGAGGTGGAAGGAGGGAGATGAGAAGATGGAGAGAATGGGAAAGGATTAAGGAGGGAGAGGCACAGAGAGAGAGGGGAGAGGAATAGATGGGGAGAGGAGATGGGTGCAGGAACGCGAATTAAGAGTGAAAGGGAAAGGTTTAAGGAGAACATGGGGGAACTTCTTCACACAGAGAGTGGTGGGGGTGTGGAACGAGCTGCCAGCTGAAGTGGTGAATGTGGACTCAGTTTTAACATTTAAGAAGAATTTGGACAGGTACATGGATGGGAGGGGTATGGAGGGATAGCGACTGGGTGCAGGGCTGTGAGACCTGGCTGAACAATAGTTCAGCACAGAGTAGAAGGGCTGAAGGATCTATTTCTGTGCTGTCATGTTCTATGGATCCATGGAATGCGTTGATATAGTGGGGAAATGTGCAGAAAGGGCATTGGGGGCAGGGGTGGTGGGACATGTAGAAAGTGTACTGTTTCACAAGAACATCAGAAACAGGAGCAGGTGTTGGCCATGTGGCCCGTCAGCCAGCTCTGCCATTCAACGTGATCACGGCTGATCTGGTCACCGCTCATCTCCACTCACCCGCATTGTCCTCAATTCCCCATTTCTTCAAAAATCAACCTAACTGTTGTGACAGATTATGTTGTGTTTGCTTTGTATATAGATATGTTTTTGGGAGATAAATTGGGGTAAGTTTGTTAGTGTAGGTCACATACAAACACTTTAAAACAGATCTTATTTAAAATACTGGAGCTCTGCTAATGCTGGACATGTCGGGGCCTCAGAGCCTTTGCAGAAGCTTTGGAGAGGCCCAAGAGACTTCACTAATGGATTGTTGTTTACAAAAAGGCAACAGATGAAAGAGCTCAGTTCTTCAGTTCAGCAGCAACTGGGACTGGAACAGGACAAGCTGGAAAGCTTGTGGAAAACCCCATTTGGAAGACAGGTTGTGAGTACTTGGTTCAGCCTGGTCAAAGCCCTTGTGGTTCATGCAAGAGGAGAGGCCTGGCTATCTAATGTTTCACTTGGAATAAGAGGAACAGAAAGAGGTGATCATCTGGAGAACCCTGATGGGCCAAGTTTCTTCAGCAAGACACTGAAGTGGCCGGTTACAAGGAACCAGTTGTGGGTATCCAGGAACAACAAATCCCTCTCTGAAAACCGACAAGAACCTTCTTGAGCGTATACCTTTACCTTTCAAGCACCAAAGCCTGGTGAACTTCATAAATATTAAATTCTGTGCACAGTATAAGAATTGCCTTCAACCAGTGAACTTGGAGGAATGAGAAGTGAGATTGGACTGTGAATCAAACAACTTTTCTGAACTTACACACATGTGCGCTTAGAATTAGAAGAGTGGGGGGGTTAAGTTAGTTTAGTTAAGTCAATAGTGTTAAGTTAAAGTGTGGTTCTGTTTTCATGTTTAAAGATAATTAAAAGCAATTTTTGCTTAAGTAACCATTTGTCTTGGTGAGTATCTATTGCTGCTGGGTTTTGGAGTCGTCTGGGCTTGTAACGCTGTGACTTAAATACGTTAATGACAGCCCCCACTGCTTCCCTCGGCAGAGAATTCCACAGATTCACCACTCTCTGGGAGAAGCAGTTCCTCCTCATCGCATCCTTAATTTCTCCTGAATCCTGAGGCTGTGTCCGCTCATTCTAGCCTCACCTCCCAGTGGATTCAACCTTCCTGCTTCTATTTTATCTCCTCCTTTCATCATTTAAGATCTCTATAAGACCACCCTCATCCCCTTAACCCCAAAGATAAAGTGCACGTTAACCCTCTCATTACGGAAGGCTTACACTGTTCTGTGCTGGGCAATGAGGAGGAGATTACAGGCAGATAGTGGGCAGAGAGTCCCCCTCCATAACTGTAATCCTGATCATTGTAAATTGTGCTGCCTGATCAGGGCCTCGACTGAGCAGCAGCCAGCGGTCAGGCTGCTTGTGTGGTGGGACAGATACTCACGTCCAGAGTTAATGTCTCCGTACAGCAAGGGCAGAAGAGGTGACTGCAGTGGGTGGTGGGTATAGCGCAGGATCAGGTTCCTCTGGTACATCTGCTCCACAATCTCCGAGTTCGTGCTGTTCTCCTGGAAGATGAGGCAGGTTCACCAAGGAGCTGAAACTAAAACTGGTGGTTAAATGGGAGGCAACCTCCTCACATCCCTGAAACAATGGCCTGCACAAAGAAGCCTCGCCATTTGTTCCAAATACACATTCACAGGAAACGGCCACTGTATCTCAGTGTTCGCGACAATAACAGTGCGAAGAGATGCTGGCGACACAGGGATGAAGGAGAGAGACAGACTAATGATCCGAGAACTAGAGGCCCGGGGTTTAGAAGAGGGGAGAATGGGCACAGCAGGCATTGATGCCTCAGAGAACAACGGGGTGGGGGGGGGAATTAATGAAGGGAGGAGACATACATCACGGTAACAGGTCCTACCAGCCTCACAAATCCCCCAAGTGGAACACTGTAATACACATTGTAGCGGTTGGCCCACCCCCGATACTGTAACCCCACCGTGATACCGTAACCCTGCCCCGATATCGTAACTCCGCCCCCTCCAGGGTCCATAATAAAGGTGGTACTGCCCAGTCCCCCTTCCTCAGTACTGCCTTGGAATTTGGCCAACAGCATGTAAGCATGCCTCTAAGTTTATAGTGATTAAGGTGTAGCGCTATTTATTAGACCTGACAGACCAGAAGTCCCAGGCCCTAGTGAAAGCTGTGCACCACTGGAGACATTATCTAGCCAGAAAACCATTCACCCTGCTGACTGACTAACATGCAATTGCCTTTATGTTTAACAATCAACAGTGGGAAAAAATTAAGAATGACAAGATCCTGAGGTGGAGAATTGAACTGTCCACCTACAAATACAAGATCTTGTACCAGCCCAGGAAGCTCAATGAGCCTCCCGTTGCCCTGTCCCGGGGTACCTGGGCCAATGTGCAAGAAAATCTCCTCCAAGCCCCACACAACAGCCTCTGCCACCCTGGGGTTGCCAGGCTCAATCACTTTGTGAGAGCGCACAACCTCCCTGTAGTCGGTTGATGACATCTTGGTTCCCGTTCCCGTTCGCCATCCCCTGCCCAGATATGACCACAGCCACTATCGTTAAGACCCTGCGTATCCTCCTCATGCTCTTTGGATACGCGAGTTACTCCACAGTGACCGGGGATCCTCATTTCTGAGAGAGGAACTGCGTCAAAACCTGCTGGCCAAAGGCATAGCCATCAGCAGGACCACCAGGAATGACCCCTGAGGGAATGGCCAGGTGGAAAGGGAGAGCGGCATCATTTGGAGGGCAGTCCTCCTGACCCTCGATGAAAGGGATGCCCATCTCCCAGTGGCAAGAGGTCCTACCAGAGGCGCTCCACGCCACCAGGTCCCTCCTCTGCACAGTGACAAACGTGACCCTGCATGAAAAATTTTTCTCCTTCCCCAGGAGATCGGCGTCGGGAACAACACTACTGGTCTGGCTGACGACCCCAGGGCCTGTGCTACTCCAGAGACACACCAGAGCCCACAAACAAGACTCTCTGGTTGAGAAGATCCACCTCCTCCATTCGAACCCCCCCGTGTGCCTACGTGCAGTACTAGGATGGGCGGAGAGACAGTGTCTCTGTCCGGGACCTGTTTTATGCAGCCCCTGCAACTGTGGTGCTCGCTGAACTGACCACGGTCGATCGACCAGCATTCCTCTCCTTCCCCACAACTCGCTGATACACGGCCGAGGATCCGACCCCACCATCGGCACCAGCTGCACCGCCCCAACCCCAACCCCACCCCCTTGAACCAGCCCCAACCGATTCTGTTTAGCATCTGAATCACAGCTCGTGACACAGAGCACTGCCCAGGAGTCTGGAGCAACACCATAGCCACCAATTCAATGGTCAGCTCGACGGACGAAACCACCGGACAGGCTGAAACTGGAAATAGATTCTGAATGGACTCTGACACTTCAAAAGAAGGGGTGAATTTGGTGGAACACTGTACTGGTTGGGTAGCCCCCCCCCCGATACTGTAACCCCACCCCGATACTGTAACCCCACCCCAATACTGTAACCCCACCCCGATACTGTAACCCCACCCCGATACTGTAACCCCACCCCGATACTGTAACCCCCCCCCCGATACTGTAACCCCACCCCGATACTGTAACCCCCCCCGATACTGTAACCCCACCCCGATACTGTAATCCCACCCCGATACTGTAACCCCACCCCGATACTGTAACCCCCCCCGATACTGTAACCCCACCCCGATACTGTAATCCCACCCCGATACTGTAACCCCAACCCGGATACTGTAACTGCTCTCCCTTCAGGATCCCTAATAAAGGTGGTATCATCCAATTCCCCTCCCTTAAAACAGCCTTGGAATCAGGCCAATGGCATGTAAGAGATGTCTGTAAGTTTATAGTGATTAAAGCCTATTAATCTTGACTTCTGGTCTGTCAGGTCTATTTGATAGCACTGTAACCTACACCCCAGTATGGTTTTAGAGGGTGGGAGGAAACCGGAGCCCGCAGGGAAAACCCACGCAGACACGGGGAGAACGTACAAACACCTTAATCGAAGGAAGGAGATTATTGCCATTGAGGAAATGCAGTGAAGGCTCATTAGGCTGATCCCTGGGATGGCAGGATGGACAGATGGATGAAGGATAGACCAGGATTACACTCATTGGGATTTAGAAGAATGAGAGGGGATCTTGTTGAGACGTGTAAAATTCTGGCAGGACTGGACAGGTTGGATGCAGGAAGAATGTTCCAGAAGTCCAGAACAAGGGGGTCATAATCTAAGGAGAAGGGGTGACATTTTGGACTGAGATGAGGAGAAATGTCCTCACTCAGAGAGGTGTGAACTTGTGAAGCTCCCTGCCACAGAAAGTTGCTGAGGCTGGTTCATTCGAAATATTCATAAGGGAGTTGGATGTGGTCCCCATTGGCTAAAAGGGCCAAGGGGGTTTGGAGAAAGAGCAGGCAAGTGTGATGTTTCTTCTATTACAATAAAGAAACTTGGGTTCTTTTTAAAACAACTAGATTTATTAACTAAGCAACCTGCTCTAAAACCAGAACACACACATGCAGCCCCCATGTGGAGGCATCCATCCTGAATCTATTGAAGAGGCAGCAACATTCGCAAGACGTAACATTCCCCAGATGTTGCACACTCCGCCTCCAATGCCTCCTGGTGGTGGTAGCACTTTATCATTACAGCAAGATACTGCTGTCACATGATCAACCAGGATCGTATTAACTGGTGGAGCAGGCTTGAGGGGCTGAATGGCCTTCTCCCAAAGTTCTTGTCTGTGAATCTATGAAGATAATTATTTAGGATCTACCACTTTCCCACTCCAACACTCCTCTGGACATAACCCTCAAGCCTCTAACATTTAACTTGTCAAAGTGCCACACCTCACACCGTCCTGATTAATCTCCATGCGCCTTTTCTCTGCACATATTTCCACCCGATCTGTGTCCTGCTGAATCCTTCCACCACCTTCCTGACTATCCACACCTCTGCCAATATTTGGGTCATCTGCAAACTTACTCATCAGCTCATCTAGAGTTCTATTCAGATCATTTATCTACATCACAAGTGCCTCACCTCACACTGTCCAACAGCTCGTTGGCTGCTGAGAATTCTGAGGACACTGGTTCGCCAGCTACCCTTCACGACCGACAATCGTATGCACTGCCTTAGTGACGGGAAGACAAGGCTGCAGTGGACTCTCAGGATCTGTCTGGCAGCTTGACCTGGAAGCCTATTGGTGGTTTCTGCTTACCTTGATCTCACGAATCAGCCGCTGGGTTGGAGTCTCTATTGGAACCTTGCTGTCAATCACATTCTGAATGGCAGTGGTCCAGCGAGTGGCTTCATGCAGAAGCTTAGAACAGAGTCGGTAAGAGTGCTTCCGGCCATGAACCACAAAATGCCAGTAACCTGCGGAGGGCAAATGTAGGGTCAGCAGGGGGGGGCACCGACGGAAAACAGATCAGGACAGCACAGGACCAGTCCTTCAGCCCAACACTGTGCCAACCAATCCCACCTGCCTGCACTTGGGCCATACCCCTCCATTCCCTGCCTCTCCATGTGTTGTTAATACTAGTGTTGGATCTCTGCCAACTCAGTGGCCAATTAACCATTAGGCTGAGTAGATTGAAGCCTATGGACCCAGAAGGTAAGGAGACCCATCACAACCACTGGTACATCCCAATGTAACATAAGGAGATGGTTGTTGACTTCAGGAGGGCCCGGGGGGACCACTCTCTGCTGACTATTGATGGCTTGACCATTGAGATCGTCAAGAATATAGAGTTCCTTGGAGTGCACTTGGCGGAGAATCTCACCTGGTCCCTTAACACCAGCTCTACAGCCAATAAAGCCCAGCAGCCTCTCCACTTCCTGCGAAGGCTGAGGAAAGTCCATCTCCCACCCTCCATCCTCACTACATTCTACAGAGGATGTATCGAGAGCATCCTGTGCAATTGCATCACCATCTGGTTTGGAAGCTGAACCACCTCGGACCACAAGGCCCTGCAGAAGAGTGAAGTCAGTGGAAAAGATCATTGGGGCCTCTCTTCCTACCATGACGAATATCAACAATACTCAATGCAGGCGAAAGGCAACAAACATTATGAAGGTCTCCACACACCCCTCATGTAAATTGTTCTCCCTTCTGCCATCTGGTAGGAGGTGCCATAGCACTCGGGCCCTTATGTCCAGATTTGGCAACAGCTTTCTCCCCCCAAACTCCTAAATTCCCAGAACATATGGATAGTGAACCATGGACTTTTACTATACATGTCTTATATTTTAACTTCTAACTTGGGGTAAATCTGCTCCATGATCCTGAAGAAACACCATCTCGTCTTTACCATGCGAGCAGAGTGTGAACGACAAATAAAGGGGACTTGACTTGTCAATGTGGCCTCGCTTTAGTCCTAGCCCCATCATCAATCAAGGCTCATGGACGTACCACATTCACCTGCCAATCAGCAGCGGGGTCTCAGTCCCTTCTATCAGTCTGGGCTCCTCTGGTCCCAATGCCACCTGTCAATCGATGCTCGTGCTTGTATGCGCACGAGTCTGGGGTCTGCCTCCTGCAGCAGAGCTCAGCTCACGGGAGGGTTACTTTTTAACAAAGACTCTCCCTTCACCCATGTTATTTTGTATTGAGACTTTTTCTAGAACTGGTTTTATTTATCCTTTTGTAACCAACAGACGTTTCAAATTATTTGGGGCCAGCAGAGGGCTTCTGTCAGGCAGCATTTTGTTTGATTTGAATGAAGTTTTTCCTCCCATCCTCCAACCATAACCAGCTCATCCCCAGAGGAGACATTGAAATGTATGAGGGCATCATGGGTGGGTCAGGCTAATAAATGGAACAATTTCACTTTATTCTATTCCATGAAGGGTGGGGGCCGTGGGCCTTACTAAAGCTCAGCCGAGGGCCCGGGGGTAGTTAATCCGCCATGGTGTCCATTGCTATCCTGGCAGCCCCTTCTAGACTCTGTGTAAAAATACTTGCCCACATGTTCCCCTCACCTCTCTCCATGATAAATTGCCATTTCTACCCCAGAGAAAAGACCAACTCTCTGACCTCTCTATGCCACTAATAATAATACTAGGCCTCTCCACAGCCACCGGCCCTCCAGCAAAAACAACACAAGTTTTGTCCAATTTGTAGCTCCCTCTCCCACCCAGAAATTGTGTGGTGAACCCTCTCCAAAGTCTCCACATCCTTCTGCAATGCAGCAGGCAGAACTACACACAATACGTCAGCATGGTTGGGGTAGTGGTTCACGCAATGCTGTTACAGTGCCATAGATCGGGGTTCATATCCCGCGCCGACTGTAAGGATTTTGTACGTTCTCCCCGTGTCTGCATGGATTTTCCCCAGGGGCTCCAGTTTCTTCCCACTGTTCAAAACATACCGGGGGTTGTAGGTTAATGGAATGTAATTGGGCGGCACCAGCTCATGGGCTGAAATGGCCTGTACGTCTAAATTTAGATACTCCAAGTGGAGCCTAACTGACACTTTCTATGGCTGCAATGTGACTTCCTGACAGTTATCCACAAGGCTGGACCGATGAAGCCAAGTGTGCTCTACCCCCTCCTCATCACTTGTGTTGCCATTTTCCCTACTCCAACACCCCTCTGGACATAACCCTCAAGCCTCTAAGTCTCAGTGTCACACTTCACACCATCCTGGTTTATCTTCTCTGCACATATTTCCACCTGATCTGTGTCCTGCTGAATCCTTCCACCATCTTCCTGACTATCCACACCTCTGTCAATATTTGGGTCGTCTACAAACTTTCAGCTCATCTCGATTTCTATTCAGATCATTTATCTGCATCACATACAGAAGGTGCCAGCACCGATCCCTTGCAGAACACCACAGGTCACCGACCTCCATTCAGCTCCCCCTCCACCACAGCCTTTACTTCTAAGGCCAAGCCCATTATGAATCCAGACCACCAGGTCCCCACGGATCCCATGTGGATCAGCCAAAGGGATCCACGGAAACATGGTGGGATGGATTAAAAATTGGCAGTCTTGGTGGAGATCGAGGAGTTTGTGTGTCCCTGACGACTACATCTGCAGGAAGTGTAGGATATGGTTATATGTGTCCTCTGGCAGGTCCTCTCAGATTGCTTGGGTCGGGAGGAGTGGAGCCAACAGGAGGCCGATAGTATCAGAGATGGGTATTCCAGGGTGGCAGACTCACGGAGGTTTCAGTCAGAACCTGTAGATGTGTGACCTTGATGCAGGCAGGGAGTGCCCCATGCTCCTGTGTCACAGTCATGGAGATTTACAGCACAGAAACAGGCCCTTTGACCCAATGTGCCTCTGCCAGCCATTGGCTACCCCACATCTCCAAACAGACTGGGCCCATTCCATGAGGAACTGAGAAAAATGGGAGCCACTAACGTGTTTCTGGAGGAGCTGAGAGAGGGAAGGAACAGTCAACATTGGAATTTTAATTGAGACGTACAGCACGGGCCACTTTGGCCCACAAGCCCTTGCTGCCCAATTACACCCAATAACCAACGTCTTGAACGTTGGCGGGAACCAGAACCCCCATGGGGAGAATGTACAAACTTCTTACAGATAGCATGGGATTCAAACCCCTGATCACTGCTGCTAGAACGGCGTGTGCTGAGCCCTACACCAACCGCGCTGCTCCCATTTGGGTCCCTTCTGCTTGACAGGCACAAGGTCCCAGACCCTTCCTTTTCCCTCGTTCTCTTCATGAATCACCTCTCATAGTCCTGCATCATCCCATCCCATCCTGGGGTGGTGCTGGATGAAGACAGAGAATTAATGACCGCACTAAACAAAGCTCCTGCCTGAAACCCACACGTTTATTGAACCTAAATTTGTTATTAACGGCATAGACATGATGCAAAGTGATGTGTAACCTTCAGTCCCAGTTAAACTCACCCACTCTACATCAGTGTGAAGCAAGTGCATTTAACCCCACACTCGCCCACAGTTCATTTCTAAAATTTTAATTATACGGCATGGAAGAAATACATTCCAGCCATCGAAACCCATGCTGCAGTCAGACCTCCCTGCTTCTATATTCAAAACCTCCAACATTATTCAATGACAGCACAGGCCAGAGGAGCCGGGTGGCCTCGTCTGTGTGAAGCCCAGTACTGGGTGGGTCAGCGCTGGTCTGGCACCTGTTTCTCGGAAGGTCCTGTCATCGCTGGGCAGGATGACAGAGCAGAGGCTATTCAGCACCAGTGTGCCCAGCTTGGAGCTGCCGTGATCGGGGGTTTTGTAGTAATCCAGCGAGTTGGAGTTGAGCAAGAACCAGCGTTTACGGAGTTTCAGCGAAGCTGTTCTTCCTCGGCCAGTCATCCCCTTGTGTAACCAACCTGGAAAGATAGGACAGGTGATCAGCACCCCGGCAGTGCAGGGACCACGACACAGGAACACCCAGCTTGGAGAGATGCCCGGCGCAGTGAGAGCAGGAGTGCAGGGACACCCAGCACAGAGAGACACCTGGTGCGGTGAGATCCTCGGCACGGTGAGAGCACAGAGAGATGCCCGGCGCAGTGAGAGTAGCAGTGCAGGGACCGCGATACAGGGAAGCCCAGCACGGAGAGACGCCCGGCGCGGTGAGAGTGGCAGTGCAGGGACCGCAATGCAGGGACACCCAGCACAGAGAGGTGTCCGACGTGGTGAGAGTGGCAGTGCAGGGACCGCGATACAGGGAAGCCAAGCACGGAGAGATGCCCGGCGCGGTGAGAGTGGCAGTGCAGGGACCGCGATGCAGGGACACCCAGCACAGAGAGGTGTCCGACGCAGTGAGAGTGGCAGTGCAGGGACCGCGATACAGGGAAGCCCAGCACGGAGAGACGCCCGGCGCGGTGAGAGTGGCAGTGCAGGGACCGCGATGCAGGGACACCCAGCACAGAGAGGTGTCCGACGCGGTGAGAGTGGCAGTGCAGGGATGCCCGGTGCATTAAGAGACACCTGGAATAGCGAGAGCACAGAGGGACTCCTAGCGCAGAGAGAGACCCAGCACAGTTCTGAGCACACCACAGATTGTAGACGATGGGTCCAGTGAGGGTACAGAGGGGATGTACCAGAGTGTTGTCTGGGCTGGAGTTTTCGTTATGAGGGGAGAGTGTCTGGGGAGGGGCTGTCAGCGGGACAATCGGGGTAGAGGGGAATATGAACTGTGGACAGTGATCAGGCCCTGATAGGGAGATGGGATGGAAGGATTGTCCCAGCAGGGATCAGTCCTGGCAGGAGTAAATAAGGTTAAGGAAGTGAATGATGAGAGAGTTCACCGTGGAGGAGGTCTGGAACTCGGTGTAATGAGGACAGTGGAGGTAAACCCTCCCCTATTCAGTAGGAGCCTGGGTGAGCAGTGCAGAGACGTGCCCTCCAGGTTTACACATCGGCAGCGGGGAGGTGGGAAGACCATGGGCACCATGTGCTGAATGGCCTAGAGCAGAAACTGGGGAAAGGGTGTAAGGTAGAGTAGAGGTCTACCACAGAGAACTCAGTCGGAGGCCTTCCACTTCATCCACCCCTTCCCGAGGTCAGCTCCGTCTTCCTGGGGTTAGAACCCACCCCTCCCTTGCCCAATGCCCCCCCCACCGAATGGTTCATGCACACTCGGGCCACCACTTACCACGGATGACGAACTGCTGACCACTGAGGCTGTGTTTCGGTCTCTGGAGCAAAGAGATCCAGTGATGCATCAGCTCGGGGCTGTCTGCGTTACAGTGGATCACCCGATTTGCCGTGATTATCACAAAGGAGTTTGGCCTAACAAACATAACCATATAACTACTTACAGCACAGAACAGGCCAGTTCGGCCCTACTAGTCCATGCCGTAACAAATCCCCACCCTCCTAGTCCCACTGACCAGCACCCGGTCCATACCCCTCCAGTCCTCTCCTATCCATGTAACTATCCAGTCTTTCCTTAAATGTAACCAATGATCCCGCCTCGACTACATCTGTCGGAAGCTCATTCCACATCCCTACCACCCTTTGCGTAAAGAAATTTCCCCTCATGTTCCCCTTATAATTTTCCCCCTTCAATCTTAAACCATGTCCTCTAGTTTGAATCTCCCCCTTTCTTAATTGAAAAAGCCTATCCACGTTTACTCTGTCTGTCCCTTTTAAAATCTTGAACACCTCTATCAAGTCCCCTCTCAATCTTCTACTCTCCAGAGAAAAAATCCGTTTAAGGGAGCGTCACCCTGTACACCCCTTATCTCCAGCGTAGAGAGAGGCGATGGACAACAGGAACAGTACTGTCATGTTCCAACTGTACAAGACGTTGGTAAGACTACAACTTCAGGATTGAACAGAGACGCAGAAGAATTTCTTCAGCCAGACTTTGTTGCCACGGGCGGTTGTGGAGGCCAGATCATTGGGTGTATGTAAGGCAAAGGTTGATGGGTTCTTGATGAGCCAGGGCATCAAAGGTTATGGGGAGAAGGCCAGGCAGTGGGACTGAGTGGAGAAATGGATCATCTCCTGCTTAAAAGTTAGGGCAGACTGGATGGGCTGAATGGCCTGTTTCTGCTCGTATGTCTCGTGGTTTTGTGAAGAGTTCTCAACAAACAGCTTTAGGGAAGGTGTGGCTAAGTTAGAAAGGCCACAGATAAGATTCAGAGCCATGTTGCTGGGACTCGGGGTTGAATTATGAGAGGGGCTGGATTGGCTGGATTGCAGGAGGCTGAGGGGGAGACAAGATGTTTACAACATGATGAATGATAAATGATCACAGCCTTTTTCCCAGAGGAGGGAGTATTAAAACCAGAGGCCATAGATTGAAGGCGAGGGAGAAAGATTTAAAGAGGACCCGAGGGGCACCTTCTTCACACAGAGAGTGATGGGAGTGTGGGGTAACTGCCAGAGGTCGTGGAGTCAGGGACCATCACAATGTTTAACAGACTTTGAGACAGATGAATGGATAGAAAAGGTTTCGAAGGATAAAGGGTCAAATGCATGCAACTGGGACGAGCTTGGTCAGTATGGACAGTATGGGCTCAAGGGTCCGTTTTGTGCTTTAAATCTTTAAGCCTCTCGGAACATGAAGACAGTCAGCTTCCATCCAGCCCACCATTTGATAGGATCACTGACTTGGCCTCAGCACCATACCCCAGTCCTTGGTGGTCCACATTTTGTCAGGGTCCCCTTGAACATGCTCAGCAACCGCCCCTTCAACCCTTCTGGGGGAGAGAATTCCCAGTCACCACTTCTAAGGGAAGAAGTTCCTCTTCATTTCCGTCTGAAAATGACCAACTTCTTGTTCTGGAACATTCACCCACCCTGTTAACCCCTCTCAGAGTCTGATTTTCAACCACATCACTCCTCGGTTTCCAAAACTTGAATAAGTGCCAGCCCAACTTTCTCAAACACTCACCCATCTACCCCTCCCCTCAAGAACCAACCCTTCGCTGCACAACCTCCAACACAGGCAGATCATTCTGTAAATACGGAGTCCAAACTCCAGGTGGAGTCTCATCAATGCAGCAAAACTTCCCTTCTGCTGTTCACTCATCTACCTCAGGAGTATGTGGCCAGCCCCGTTAACTTTTCAAGCTCCTCCCCGATCAGACACAGAATTGGTCAGAACTCTGTCCTCTTTCACTGAGCATCCAGCAACCTTCCATTCCTTGGTGAAGACTGATGTAAACTGCCCATCCCACACCCTCTGAGTAATTTCCTGTCTGGCCTCTGATCACCCCAACTCTCCTCCTGCAGTCCTCCCTGTTCAAATGCCTATGATACCTGTTCTGTTTCTCCTGCCCTTTTCCTCCCCCCTCCATTTCCTTTCGATTCCACCTTTGAGCATCCGGTAATCAGCGGGCCTCACGTATCAACAACATATCTCTCTGCTCTATTTTACCGTCCTTCTGGTCCACAGTGAGCCACAGGCTATTCCCCCCAACTCCCCCGAATCTAAAGCATCTCCACTTTAAACAAACCTCTGCTCACCAAGTCTGCTTCCAATTTCTCTGGATCCCATTCCATTGAAAAGTCCTTCTGCGATGGACTATTAATTTGTTGTACTCCATATCCTTTCCCAGAATGGTTCCAAATTTTCTGAGACTATAATCGCTGTTACCTGTATGTTCCCTCACTTCCTCTGCTTACTCCTGGCTTATTTCCCCAAACCAAGTCAGTAATGGCATCTTGCTGACTTATGCTGGAAATGTCCTGATCAATAACATTCTCCTGAAGACAGTTAAGGGACTCTGCTCGAACAGAATGGGCTGCAGGTCTGACTGAGTTCCTGGTGGCAGTGAACTCACCTCTCAGGGTTATCAGACGCACAGGTGGAATCGATGAGCCCTATGTCGATGGTTCCCTGTCCAGACAAAAACAAATTAATTACTCAAAGCAAAGAGCTCACAAGATGCATCACTGCTCTCCTCAAATAGAGCCTCTTACCATCCACATCGCACATACGTCATGCAGCAGAGGAAGGGTAGATAAGCCCCCTCCCTCGACCGTCCCATCACACACTCCCGGGGTCAGACCCAGAATGAAGCTCCCTCCACACCGTCCCATCACACACTCCCGGGGTCAGACAAAGTGTGAGGGTCCCTCCACACCGTCCCATCACACACTCCCGGGGTCAGACCCAGAATGAAGTTCCCTCCACACCGTCCCATCACACACTCCCGGGGTCAGACCCAGAATGAAGCTCCCTCCACACCGTCCCATCACACACTCCCGGGGTCAGACCCAGAATGAAGCTCCCTCCACACCGTCCCATCACACACTCCCGGGGTCAGACACAGAGTGAGGGTCCCTCCACACCGTCCCATCACACACTCCCAGGGTCAGACCCAGAATGAAGTTCCCTCCACCGTCCCATCACACACTCCCGGGGTCAGACACAGAATGAAGCTCCCTCCACACCGTCCCATCACACACTCCCGGGGTCAGACTCAGAATGAAGCTCCCTCCACACCGTCCCATCACACACTCCCGGGGTCAGACACAGAGTGAGGGTCCCTCCACACCGTCTCATCACACACTCCCGGGGTCAGACCCAGAATGAAGTTCCCTCCACACCGTCCCATCACACACTCCCGGGGTCAGACCCAGAATGAAGCTCCCTCCACACCGTCCCATCACACACTCCCGGAGTCAGACCCAGAGTGAGGGTCCCTCCACACCGTCCCATCACACACTCCCAGGGTCAGAACCAGAATGAAGTTCCCTCCACACCGTCCCATCACACACTCCCGGGGTCAGACCCAGAATGAAGCTCCCTCCACACCGTCCCATCACACACTCCCGGGGTCAGACCCAGAATGAAGCTCCCTCCACTCTGTCCCATCACACACTCCTGGGGTCAGACCCAGAATGAAGCTCCCTCCACACCGTCCCATCACACACTCCCGGGATCAGACACAGAATGAAGTTCCCTCCACACCGTCCCATCACACACTCCCGGGGTCAGACCCAGAATGAAGTTCCCTCCACACCGTCCCATCACACACTCCCGGGGTCAGACCCAGAATGAAGCTCCCTCCACACCGTCCCATCACACACTCCCGGGGTCAGACACAGAGTGAAGCCCCCTCCCTCCACCGTCCCATCACACACTCCCGGGGTCAGACCCAGAATGAAGCTCCCTCCACACCGTCCCATCACACACTCCCGGGGTCAGACACAGAATGAAGTTCCCTCCACACCGTCCCATCACACACTCCCGGGGTCAGACCCAGAATGAAGTTCCCTCCACACCGTCCCATCACACACTCCCGGGGTCAGACCCAGAATGAAGTTCCCTCCACATCGTCCCATCACACACTCCCAGGGTCAGACCCAGAATGAAACTCCCTCCACACCGTCCCATCACACACTCCTGGGGTCAGACACAGAGTGAAGCCCCCTCCCTCCACCGTCCCATCACACACTCCCGGCGTCAGACCCAGAATGAAGTTCCCTCCACACCGTCCCATCATACACTCCCGGGGTCAGACCCAGAATGAAGCTCCCTCCACACCGTCCCATCACACACTCACGGGGTCAGACACAGAATGAAGTTCCCTCCACACCGTCCCATCACACACTCCCGGGGTCAGACACAGAGTGAAGCCCCCTCCCTCGACCGTCCCATCACACACTCCCGGGGTCAGACCCAGAATGAAGCTCCCTCCACACCGTCCCATCACACACTCCCGGGGTCAGACAAAGAGTGAGGGTCCCTCCACACCGTCCCATCACACACTCCCGGGGTCAGACCCAGAATGAAGTTCCCTCCGCACCGTCCCATCACACACTCCCGGGGTCAGACCCAGAATGAAGCTCCCTCCACACCGTCCCATCACACACTCCCGGGGTCAGACCCAGAATGAAGCTCCCTCCACACCGTCCCATCACACACTCCCGGGGTCAGACACAGAGTGAGGGTCCCTCCACACCGTCCCATCACACACTCCCAGGGTCAGACCCAGAATGAAGTTCCCTCCACCGTCCCATCACACACTCCCGGGGTCAGACACAGAATGAAGCTCCCTCCACACCGTCCCATCACACACTCCCGGGGTCAGACTCAGAATGAAGCTCCCTCCACACCGTCCCATCACACACTCCCGGGGTCAGACACAGAGTGAGGGTCCCTCCACACCGTCTCATCACACACTCCCGGGGTCAGACCCAGAATGAATTTCCCTCCACACCGTCCCATCACACACTCCCGGGGTCAGACCCAGAATGAAGCTCCCTCCACACCGTCCCATCACACACTCCCGGGGTCAGACCCAGAGTGAGGGTCCCTCCACACCGTCCCATCACACACTCCCAGGGTCAGAACCAGAATGAAGTTCCCTCCACACCGTCCCATCACACACTCCCGGGGTCAGACCCAGAATGAAGCTCCCTCCACACCGTCCCATCACACACTCCCGGGGTCAGACCCAGAATGAAGCTCCCTCCACTCTGTCCCATCACACACTCCTGGGGTCAGACCCAGAATGAAGCTCCCTCCACACCGTCCCATCACACACTCCCGGGATCAGACACAGAATGAAGTTCCCTCCACACCGTCCCATCACACACTCCCGGGGTCAGACCCAGAATGAAGTTCCCTCCACACCGTCCCATCACACACTCCCGGGGTCAGACCCAGAATGAAGCTCCCTCCACACCGTCCCATCACACACTCCCGGGGTCAGACACAGAGTGAAGCCCCCTCCCTCCACCGTCCCATCACACACTCCCGGGGTCAGACCCAGAATGAAGCTCCCTCCACACCGTCCCATCACACACTCCCGGGGTCAGACACAGAATGAAGTTCCCTCCACACCGTCCCATCACACACTCCCGGGGTCAGACCCAGAATGAAGTTCCCTCCACACCGTCCCATCACACACTCCCGGGGTCAGACCCAGAATGAAGTTCCCTCCACATCGTCCCATCACACACTCCCAGGGTCAGACCCAGAATGAAACTCCCTCCACACCGTCCCATCACACACTCCTGGGGTCAGACACAGAGTGAAGCCCCCTCCCTCCACCGTCCCATCACACACTCCCGGCGTCAGACCCAGAATGAAGTTCCCTCCACACCGTCCCATCATACACTTCCGGGGTCAGACCCAGAATGAAGCTCCCTCCACACCGTCCCATCACACACTCACGGGGTCAGACACAGAATGAAGTTCCCTCCACACCGTCCCATCACACACTCCCGGGGTCAGACACAGAGTGAAGCCCCCTCCCTCAACCGTCCCATCACACACTCCCGGGGTCAGACCCAGAATGAAGTTCCCTCCACACCGTCCCATCACACACTCCCGGGGTCAGACCCAGAATGAAGTTCCCTCCACACCGTCCCATCACACACTCCCGGGGACAGACCCAGAATGAAGCTCCCTCCACACCGTCCCATCACACACTCCCGGGGTCAGACCCAGAATGAAGCTCCCTCCACACCGTCCCATCACACACTCCTGGGGTCAGACCCAGAATGAAGCTCCCTCCACACCGTCCCATCACACACTCCCGGGGACAGACACAGAATGAAGCTCCCTCCACACCGTCCCATCACACACTCCTGGGGTCAGACCCAGAGTGATACTCCCTCCACCCCATCCCATCACACACTCACAGTGTCAGACACAGTGTGAAGCTCCCTCCAACCGTCCCATCACACACTCCCGGGGTCAGATACAGCGTGAAGCTCCCTCCACACCGTCCCATCACACACTCCTGGGGTCAGACCCAGAGTGAAGCTCCCTCCACACCGTCCCATCACACACTCCCGGGGTCAGGCACAGAATGAAGCTCCCTCCTCACCGTCCCATCACACACTCCCGGGGTCAGGCACAGAGTGAAGCTCCCTCCACACCGTCCCATCACACACTCCCGGGGTCAGACCCAGAATGAAGCTCCCTCCACACCGTCCCATCACACACTCCCGGGGTCAGACCCAGAATGAAGCTCCCTCCACACCGTCCCATCACACACTCCCGGGGTCAGACACAGAGTGAGGGTCCCTCCACACCGTCCCATCACACACTCCCAGGGTCAGACCCAGAATGAAGTTCCCTCCACACCGTCCCATCACACACTCCCGGGGTCAGACCCAGAATGAAGCTCCCTCCACTCCGTCCCATCACACACTCCTGGGGTCAGACCCAGAATGAAGCTCCCTCCACTCCGTCCCATCACACACTCCTGGGGTCAGACCCAGAATGAAGCTCCCTCCACACCGTCCCATCATACACTTCCGGGGTCAGACCCAGAATGAAGCTCCCTCCACACCGTCCCATCACACACTCACGGGGTCAGACACAGAATGAAGTTCCCTCCACACCGTCCCATCACACACTCCCGGGGTCAGACACAGAGTGAAGCCCCCTCCCTCAACCGTCCCATCACACACTCCCGGGGTCAGACCCAGAATGAAGTTCCCTCCACACCGTCCCATCACACACTCCCGGGGTCAGACCCAGAATGAAGTTCCCTCCACACCGTCCCATCACACACTCCCGGGGACAGACCCAGAATGAAGCTCCCTCCACACCGTCCCATCACACACTCCCGGGGTCAGACCCAGAATGAAGCTCCCTCCACACCGTCCCATCACACACTCCTGGGGTCAGACCCAGAATGAAGCTCCCTCCACACCGTCCCATCACACACTCCCGGGGACAGACACAGAATGAAGCTCCCTCCACACCGTCCCATCACACACTCCTGGGGTCAGACCCAGAGTGATACTCCCTCCACCCCATCCCATCACACACTCACAGTGTCAGACACAGTGTGAACCTCCCTCCAACCGTCCCATCACACACTCCCGGGGTCAGATACAGCGTGAAGCTCCCTCCACACCGTCCCATCACACACTCCTGGGGTCAGACCCAGAGTGAAGCTCCCTCCACACCGTCCCATCACACACTCCCGGGGTCAGGCACAGAATGAAGCTCCCTCCTCACCGTCCCATCACACACTCCCGGGGTCAGGCACAGAGTGAAGCTCCCTCCACACCGTCCCATCACACACTCCCGGGGTCAGACCCAGAATGAAGCTCCCTCCACACCGTCCCATCACACACTCCCGGGGTCAGACCCAGAATGAAGCTCCCTCCACACCGTCCCATCACACACTCCCGGGGTCAGACACAGAGTGAGGGTCCCTCCACACCGTCCCATCACACACTCCCAGGGTCAGACCCAGAATGAAGTTCCCTCCACACCGTCCCATCACACACTCCCGGGGTAAGACCCAGAATGAAGCTCCCTCCACTCCGTCCCATCACACACTCCTGGGGTCAGACCCAGAATGAAGCTCCCTCCACTCCGTCCCATCACACACTCCTGGGGTCAGACCCAGAATGAAGCTCCCTCCACACCGTCCCATCACACACTCCCGAGGACAGATCCAGAATGAAGCTCCCTCCACACCGTCCCATCACACACTCCTGGGGTCAGACCCAGAGTGATGCTCCCTCCACACCATCCCATCACACACTCCCTGTGTCAGACACAGTGTGAAGCTCCCTCCAACCGTCCCATCACACACTCCCGGGGTCAGATACAGCGTGAAGCTCCCTCCACACCGTCCCATCACACACTCCTGGGGTCAGATCCAGAGTGAAGCTCCCTCCACACCGTCCCATCACACACCCCCGGGGTCAGACACAGAGTGAAGCTCCCTCCACACCGTCCCATCACACACTCCCGGGGTCAGACCCAGAATGAAGTTCCCTCCACACCGTCCCATCACACACTCCCGGGGTCAGACACAGAGTGAAGCCCCCTCCCTCCACCGTCCCATCACACACTCCCGGGGTCAGACCCAGAATGAAGTTCCCTCCACACCGTCCCATCACACACTCCCGGGGTCAGACCCAGAATGAAGCTCCCTCCACACCGTCCCTTCACACACTCCCGGGGTCAGACCCAGAATGAAGCTCCCTCCACACCGTCCCATCACACACTCCCGGGGACAGACCCAGAATGAAGCTCCCTCCACACCGTCCCATCACACACTCCTGGGGTCAGACCCAGAGTGATACTCCCTCCACCCCATCCCATCACACACTCACAGTGTCAGACACAGTGTGAAGCTCCCTCCAACCGTCCCATCACACACTCCCGGGGTCAGATACAGCGTGAAGCTCCCTCCACACCGTCCCATCACACACTCCTGGGGTCAGACCCAGAATGAAGCTCCCTCCACACCGTCCCATCACACACTCCCGGGATCAGACACAGAATGAAGTTCCCTCCACACCGTCCCATCACACACTCCCGGGGTCAGACCCAGAATGAAGTTCCCTCCACACCGTCCCATCACACACTCCCGGGGTCAGACCCAGAATGAAGCTCCCACCACACCGTCCCATCACACACTCCCGGGGTCAGACACAGAGTGAACCCCCTCCCTCCACCGTCCCATCACACACTCCCGGGGTCAGACCCAGAATGAAGCTCCCTCCACACCGTCCCATCACACACTCCCGGGGTCAGACACAGAATGAAGTTCCCTCCACACCGTCCCATCACACACTCCCGGGGTCAGACCCAGAATGAAGTTCCCTCCACACCGTCCCATCACACACTCCCGGGGTCAGACCCAGAATGAAGTTCCCTCCATATCGTCCCATCACACACTCCCAGGGTCAGACCCAGAATGAAACTCCCTCCACACCGTCCCATCACACACTCCTGGGGTCAGACACAGAGTGAAGCCCCCTCCCTCCACCGTCCCATCACACACTCCCGGCGTCAGACCCAGAATGAAGTTCCCTCCACACCGTCCCATCATACACTTCCGGGGTCAGACCCAGAATGAAGCTCCCTCCACACCGTCCCATCACACACTCACGGGGTCAGACACAGAATGAAGTTCCCTCCACACCGTCCCATCACACACTCCCGGGGTCAGACACAGAGTGAAGCCCCCTCCCTCAACCGTCCCATCACACACTCCCGGGGTCAGACCCAGAATGAAGTTCCCTCCACACCGTCCCATCACACACTCCCGGGGTCAGACCCAGAATGAAGTTCCCTCCACACCGTCCCATCACACACTCCCGGGGACAGACCCAGAATGAAGCTCCCTCCACACCGTCCCATCACACACTCCCGGGGTCAGACCCAGAATGAAGCTCCCTCCACACCGTCCCATCACACACTCCTGGGGTCAGACCCAGAATGAAGCTCCCTCCACACCGTCCCATCACACACTCCCGGGGACAGACACAGAATGAAGCTCCCTCCACACCGTCCCATCACACACTCCTGGGGTCAGACCCAGAGTGATACTCCCTCCACCCCATCCCATCACACACTCACAGTGTCAGACACAGTGTGAAGCTCCCTCCAACCGTACCATCACACACTCCCGGGGTCAGATACAGCGTGAAGCTCCCTCCACACCGTCCCATCACACACTCCTGGGGTCAGACCCAGAGTGAAGCTCCCTCCACACCGTCCCATCACACACTCCCGGGGTCAGGCACAGAATGAAGCTCCCTCCTCACCGTCCCATCACACACTCCCGGGGTCAGGCACAGAGTGAAGCTCCCTCCACACCGTCCCATCACACACTCCCGGGGTCAGACCCAGAATGAAGCTCCCTCCACACCGTCCCATCACACACTCCCGGGGTCAGACCCAGAATGAAGCTCCCTCCACACCGTCCCATCACACACTCCCGGGGTCAGACACAGAGTGAGGGTCCCTCCACACCGTCCCATCACACACTCCCAGGGTCAGACCCAGAATGAAGTTCCCTCCACACCGTCCCATCACACACTCCCGGGGTCAGACCCAGAATGAAGCTCCCTCCACTCCGTCCCATCACACACTCCTGGGGTCAGACCCAGAATGAAGCTCCCTCCACTCCGTCCCATCACACACTCCTGGGGTCAGACCCAGAATGAAGCTCCCTCCACACCGTCCCATCATACACTTCCGGGGTCAGACCCAGAATGAAGCTCCCTCCACACCGTCCCATCACACACTCACGGGGTCAGACACAGAATGAAGTTCCCTCCACACCGTCCCATCACACACTCCCGGGGTCAGACACAGAGTGAAGCCCCCTCCCTCAACCGTCCCATCACACACTCCCGGGGTCAGACCCAGAATGAAGTTCCCTCCACACCGTCCCATCACACACTCCCGGGGTCAGACCCAGAATGAAGTTCCCTCCACACCGTCCCATCACACACTCCCGGGGACAGACCCAGAATGAAGCTCCCTCCACACCGTCCCATCACACACTCCCGGGGTCAGACCCAGAATGAAGCTCCCTCCACACCGTCCCATCACACACTCCTGGGGTCAGACCCAGAATGAAGCTCCCTCCACACCGTCCCATCACACACTCCCGGGGACAGACACAGAATGAAGCTCCCTCCACACCGTCCCATCACACACTCCTGGGGTCAGACCCAGAGTGATACTCCCTCCACCCCATCCCATCACACACTCACAGTGTCAGACACAGTGTGAAGCTCCCTCCAACCGTCCCATCACACACTCCCGGGGTCAGATACAGCGTGAAGCTCCCTCCACACCGTCCCATCACACACTCCTGGGGTCAGACCCAGAGTGAAGCTCCCTCCACACCGTCCCATCACACACTCCCGGGGTCAGGCACAGAATGAAGCTCCCTCCTCACCGTCCCATCACACACTCCCGGGGTCAGGCACAGAGTGAAGCTCCCTCCACACCGTCCCATCACACACTCCCGGGGTCAGACCCAGAATGAAGCTCCCTCCACACCGTCCCATCACACACTCCCGGGGTCAGACCCAGAATGAAGCTCCCTCCACACCGTCCCATCACACACTCCCGGGGTCAGACACAGAGTGAGGGTCCCTCCACACCGTCCCATCACACACTCCCAGGGTCAGACCCAGAATGAAGTTCCCTCCACACCGTCCCATCACACAATCCCGGGGTCAGACCCAGAATGAAGCTCCCTCCACTCCGTCCCATCACACACTCCTGGGGTCAGACCCAGAATGAAGCTCCCTCCACTCCGTCCCATCACACACTCCTGGGGTCAGACCCAGAATGAAGCTCCCTCCACACCGTCCCATCACACACTCCCGAGGACAGATCCAGAATGAAGCTCCCTCCACACCGTCCCATCACACACTCCTGGGGTCAGACCCAGAGTGATGCTCCCTCCACACCATCCCATCACACACTCCCTGTGTCAGACACAGTGTGAAGCTCCCTCCAACCGTCCCATCACACACTCCCGGGGTCAGATACAGCGTGAAGCTCCCTCCACACCGTCCCATCACACACTCCTGGGGTCAGATCCAGAGTGAAGCTCCCTCCACACCGTCCCATCACACACTCCCGGGGTCAGACACAGAGTGAAGCTCCCTCCACACCGTCCCATCACACACTCCCGGGGTCAGACCCAGAATGAAGTTCCCTCCACACCGTCCCATCACACACTCCCGGGGTCAGACACAGAGTGAAGCCCCCTCCCTCCACCGTCCCATCACACACTCCCGGGGTCAGACCCAGAATGAAGTTCCCTCCACACCGTCCCATCACACACTCCCGGGGTCAGACCCAGAATGAAGCTCCCTCCACACCGTCCCATCACACACTCCCGGGGTCAGACCCAGAATGAAGCTCCCTCCACACCGTCCCATCACACACTCCCGGGGACAGACCCAGAATGAAGCTCCCTCCACACCGTCCCATCACACACTCCTGGGGTCAGACCCAGAGTGATACTCCCTCCACGCCATCCCATCACACACTCACAGTGTCAGACACAGTGTGAAGCTCCCTCCAACCGTCCCATCACACACTCCCGGGGTCAGATACAGCGTGAAGCTCCCTCCACACCGTCCCATCACACACTCCTGGGGTCAGACCCAGAGTGAAGCTCCCTCCACACCGTCCCATCACACACTCCCGGGGTCAGGCACAGAATGAAGCTCCCTCCTCACCGTCCCATCACACACTCCCGGGGTCAGGCACAGAGTGAAGCTCCCTCCACACCGTCCCATCACACACTCCCGGGGTCAGACACAGAGTGAAGCTCCCTCCACACCGTTCCATCACACACTCCCGGGGTCAGACCCAGAATGAAGCTCCCTCCACACCGTCCCATCACACACTCCCGGGGTCAGACACAGAGTGAGGGTCCCTCCACACCGTCCCATCACACACTCCCAGGGTCAGACCCAGAGTTAAGTTCCCTCCACACCGTCCCATCACACACTCCCGGGGTCAGACTCAGAATGAAGCTCCCTCCACTCCGTCCCATCACACACTCCCGGGGTCAGACCCAGAATGAAGCTCCCTCCACTCCGTCCCATCACACACTCCTGGGGTCAGACCCAGATTGAAGCTCCCTCCACACCGTCCCATCACACACTCCCGAGGACAGACCCAGAATGAAGCTCCCTCCACACCGTCCCATCACACACTCCTGGGGTCAGACCCAGAGTGATGCTCCCTCCACACCATCCCATCACACACTCCCTGTGTCAGACACAGTGTGAAGCTCCCTCCAACCGTCCCATCACACACTCCCGGGGTCAGATACAGCGTGAAGCTCCCTCCACACCGTCCCATCACACACTCCTGGGGTCAGACCCAGAGTGAAGCTCCCTCCACACCGTCCCATCACACACTCCCGGGGTCAGACCCAGAATGAAGCTCCCTCCACACCGTCCCATCACACACTCCTGGGGTCAGACACAGAATGAAGTTCCCTCCACACCGTCCCATCACACACTCCCGGGGTCAGACCCAGAATGAAGTTCCCTCCACACCGTCCCATCACACACTCCCGGGGTCAGACCCAGAATGAAGTTCCCTCCACACCGTCCCATCACACACTCCCAGGGTCAGACCCAGAATGAAGTTCCCTCCACACCGTCGCATCACACACTCCCGGGGTCAGACACAGAGTGAAGCCCCCTCCCTCCACAGTCCCATCACACACTCCCGGGGTCAGACCCAGAATGAAGTTCCCTCCACACCGTCCCATCACACACACCCGGGGTCAGACCCAGAATGAAGCTCCCTCCACACCGTCCCATCATACACTCCCGGGGTCAGACCCAGAATGAAGCTCCCTCCACACCGTCCCATCACACACTCCCGGGGTCAGACCCAGAATGAAGTTCCCTCCACACCGTCCCATCACACACTCCCAGGGTCAGACCCAGAATGAAGCTCCCTCCACACCGTCCCATCACACACTCCCGGGGTCAGACACAGAGTGAAGCCCCCTCCCTCCACCGTCCCATCACACACTCTCGGGGTCAGACCCAGAATGAAGTTCCCTCCACACCGTCCCATCACACACTCCCGGGGTCAGACCCAGAATGAAGCTCCCTCCACACCGTCCCATCACACACTCCCGGGGTCAGACCCAGAATGAAGCTCCCTCCACACCGTCCCATCACACACTCCTGGGGTCAGACACAGAGTGAGGGTCCCTCCACACCGTCCCATCACACACTCCCAGGGTCAGACCCAGAATGAAGTTCCCTCCACACCGTCCCATCACACACTCCCGGGGTCAGACCCAGGATGAAGCTCCCTCCACAACGTCCCATCACACACTCCCGGGGTCAGACCCAGAATGAGGCTCCCTCCACACCGTCCCATCACACACTCCTGGGGTCAGACCCAGAATGAAGCTCCCTCCACACCGTCCCATCACATACTCCCGGGGACAGACCCAGAAAGAAGCTCCCTCCACACCGTCCCATCACACACTCCCGGGGTCAGACCCAGAATGAAGCTCCCTCCTCACTGTCCCATCACACACTCCCAGGGTCAGGCACAGAGTGAAGCTCCCTCCACACCGTGCCATCACACACTCCCGGGATCAGACCCAGAGTGAAGCTTCCTCCACACTGTCCCATCACACACTCCCGGGGTCAGACCCAGAATGAAGCTCCCTCCATACCGTCCCATCACACATTCCCGGGGTCAGACCCACAGTGAAGTTCCCTCCACACCGTCCCATCACACACTCCCGGGGTCAGGCACAGAGTGAAGCTCCCTCCTCACCGTCCCATCACACACTCCCGAGGTCAGACACAGAATGAAGCTCCCTCCACACTGGCCCATCACACACTCCCGGGGTCAGACACAGAATGAAGCTCCCTCCACACTGTCCCATCACACACTCCTGGGGTCAGGCACAGAGTGAGGCTCCCTCCGCACCGTCCCATCACACACTCCCGGGGTCAGACCCAGAATGAAGTTCCCTCCACACCGTCCCATCACACACTCCCAGGGTCAGACCCAGAATGAAGCTCCCTCCACACCGTCCCATCACACACTCCCGGGGTCAGACACAGAGTGAAGCCCCCTCCCTCCACCGTCCCATCACACACTCCCGGGGACAGACCCAGAATGAAGTTCCCTCCACACCATCCCATCACACACTCCCGGGGTCAGAACAAGAATGAAGCTCCCTCCACACCGTCCCATCACACACTCCCGGGGTCAGACCCAGAATGAAGCTCCCTCCACACCGTCCCATCACACACTCCCGGGGTCAGACCCAGAATGAAGCTCCCTCCACAACGTCCCATCACACACTCCCGGGGTCAGACACAGAGTGAGGGTCCCTCCACACCGTCCCATCACACACTCCCAGGGTCAGACCCAGAATGAAGTTCCCTCCACACCGTCCCATCACTCACTCCCGGGGTCAGACCCAGAATGAAGTTCCCTCCACACCGTCCCATCACACACTCCCGGGGTCAGACCCAGAATGAAGCTCCCTCCACACCTTCCCATCACACACTCCTGGGGTCAGACCCAGAATGAAGCTCCCTCCACACCGTCCCATCACACACTCCCGGGGACAGACCCAGAATGAAGCTCCCTCCACACCGTCCCATCACACACTCCTGGGGTCAGACCCAGAGTGATGCTCCCTCCACTGCATCCCATCACACACTCCCAGTGTCAGACACAGTGTGAAGCTCCCTCCAACCGTCCCATCACACACTCCCGGGGTCAGATACAGTGTGAAGCTCCCTCCACACCGTCCCATCACACACTCCTGGGGTCAGACCCAGAGTGAAGCTCCCTCCACACCGTCCCATCACACACTCCCGGGGTCAGGCACAGAATGAAGCTCCCTCCTCACCGTCCCATCACACACTCCCGGGGTCAGGCACAGAGTGAATCTGCCTCCACACCGTCCCAACACACACTCCCGGGGTCAGACCCAGAATGAAGCTCCCTCCACACCGTCCTATCACACACTCCCGGGGTCATACACAGAGTGAAGCTCCCTCCACACCGTCCCATCACACACTCCCAGGGTCAGACCCAGAATGAAGTTCCCTCCACACCGTCCCATCACACACTCCCGGGCTCAGACCCAGAATAAAGCTCCCTCCACACCGTCCCATCACACACTCCGGGGGTCAGACCCAGAATGAAGCTCCCTCCACACCGTCCCATCACACACTCCTGGGGTTAGACCCAGAATGAAGCTCCCTCCACACCGTCCCATCACACACTCCTGGGGTCAGACCCAGAGTGATGCTCCCTCCACACCGTCCCATCACACACTCCTGGGGTCAGACCCAGAGTGAAGCTCCCTCCACACCGTCCCATCACACACTCCCGGGGTCAGGCACAGAATGAAGCTCCCTCCTCACCGTCCCATCACACACTCCCGGGGTCAGGCACAGAGTGAAGCTCCCTCCACACCGTCCCATCACACACTCCTGGGGTCAGGCACAGAGTGAAGCTCCCTCCTCACTGTCCCATCACACACTCCCAGGGTCAGGCACAGAGTGAAGCTCCCTCCACACCGTGCCATCACACACTCCCGGGATCAGACCCAGAGTGAAGCTTCCTCCACACTGTCCCATCACACACTCCCGGGGTCAGACACAGAATGAAGCTCTCTCCACACCGTCCCATCACACAATCCCGGGGTCAGACCCAGAATGAAGCTCCCTCCACACCGTCCCATCACACATTGCCGGGGTCAGACCCACAGTGAAGTTCCCTCCACACCGTCCCATCACACACTCCCGGGGTCAGGCACAGAGTGAAGCTCCCTCCTCACCGTCCCATCACACACTCCCGAGGTCAGACACAGAATGAAGCTCCCTCCACACTGTCCCATCACACACTCCCGGGGTCAGACACAGAAAGAAGCTCCCTCCACACTGTCCCATCACACACTCCTGGGGTCAGGCACAGAGTGAGGCTCCCTCCGCACCGTCCCATCACACACTCCCGGGGTCAGGCACAGAGTGAAGTTCCCTCCACACCGTCCCATCACACACTCCCGGGGTCAGACCCAGAATGAAGCTCCCTCCACACCGTCCCATCACACACTCCCGGGGTCAGACACAGAATGAAGCTCCCTCCACACTGTCCCATCACACACTCCCTGGGTCAGACACAGAATGAAGCACCCTCCACACTGTCCCATCACACACTCCTGGGGTCAGGCACAGAATGAAGCTCACTCCACACTGTCCTATCACACACTCCTGGGGTCAGGCACAGAGTGAAGCTCCCTCCTCACCGTCCCATCACACACTCCCGGGGTCAGACACAGTGTGTATCTCCTTTCACACCGTCCCATCACACACTCCAGGGGCAGGGTTGTCACACTGAAGCTCCCTCTTAAAATGGTTATTGAGTCCCTCTCATGTTGATCTTTCAGACTTTTCTGGATGTTTCTTTTACCACTGCATTCTTCGGATTGGCCAGCTCGTACTGCATCTCGCACAGCTCCTGCAGTGTTGCACTGTGAACTCCACTCAGCACACGAAACCAATCGCTGCCGAGAAAAGACTCAAGTTAGTAAACAGTTGTTGCCCTGTCCCCACCTGTTGCCTTTCCCTCTCAGCCCAGCCCTTCACCTGCCTCCCCTCCCTCCTTCACTACTAGCCCCTGTCCAGCCCTCCTCATTATATTGCCATCTCCCTTCTTCACTCAGTCGACGAAGGGTTTCATCAGTTCTTGTCCTTCCACGGAATCTGATCAACTTGCTGAGTGAATGGGAAAGCTCTGAAAGACATCACGAGTTCATGGAAGCAAGGAGATCAAAGCTGGGAATATCTTGACGGACTCAGGTCCAAATATTTGGTGCTTTGCTATATTAAGGACCTGCTGAGTTTTGTGACACATGTTCATGACAATATTAAGGACCTGCTGAGTTCTGCAGCACTGCATTTTTACATTAACCCCCATGTCTGCAGACTTTCACCTTTTGCCCAAATAGTTGGGTCATTAGATTTTCCGATGTGATGAGTGGGAAGTGAAAGGTGGTGGTGTGGCACAGTCATTAAAGATGGAACAAGAACGAGTGCACAGGAGAGATTCAGGTTCAACAAGTGCAGGGTCCATGTGGCTTGGAGGTAAAGCCAAAGGATCCATGGTCACATTTCCAGGCCATAGCCCTCACACCAAGTTGAGAACCACGCTGGTCGACATCAACAAATACTTTGGCAGGAAGGGGGTAAATGAAAAGGGCAGTGAAATAATTATGGGAGATTTCAATCTTGGGTAACATGTTGGAAAGAGAAGTTCAAAGAGTAGGTTGGGTGGTCTGAAGTTAAAAAAGGAATTGAATAAAAGGGCAAATGATAATAATGAGTTTATTGTCATACACATTGTACAACGTCCACATGCATCAAAACTCTTTCCGGCTGCAGCCAAGCTGGTACTTGTACAAACAAAATCTCTAACATTAAAGTAAATTGAATTAAAACAGAACATGAATGGTCCAGGTGACATAACACAGAGTGTAGAGCCAGTATGTTGGCATCTGCTGTGGTGATGGAACGTGAACTGAAGAGGGTCCAGGTCCTTCCTGAGAGAGGAGTCAATTCCCTCCACCCAACAACTCAAAGCTCTCCATTGCGGTCGACATCAGTGCCACCGGCCAATCGTCATGGAGACAGGTTACTTTGCACTTCCTGGGCACTGGAATGATGAATGTTCATTTGGAGTAGGTGGGGAACTCTGACCCACTGTATTGAGGGGTTGAAAATGTCCCCAAAGTCTCCAAAGTTTTTAAAGACACGACCAGATAAAACATCTGGGCAGGACACTTTTCAAAGATTTCTGAAGGTCAAATTCAGAGACAGAGACCGGGGGGATACAGGTACACAGTTCATGAAAGTAGGGACACAGGTTGACAGGATGGTGAAGAGGGCGTTTGTTACTCTTGTCTTCGTCAGTCAGGGGACTAAGTACAGGAGAAGAAATGTCGTGTTACTATCAGACAGGACATTGGTATGAGCACGCAGGGTACTGTGTGCAGCTCCGGTCGTCGAGCTATGGAAAGGTTGAGATTATTCCAGAAAGGCTGCAGAAAAGATTGACAAAGATACCAGGACTAGAGGGCTTGAGATGTGAGGAGAGACTGAATAGGCTCTGACTGTTTCCCCTGGAGTGAAGGAAGCCGAGGGGATGACGTTCAATGAGTTGGGTGGATCAAGGCAGGAACCTGTCAGCTCAAGGGATATGTTGGAATCTTGCTAAAAGGTGGCACTGATAGAATAAATAAATGGACAGACTATTTAAATGGGGAGAAAACTGAAAATACCCCGATGCAAAGTGACCTGAAGGGAAACTTGCAGGTTGAGTGAAAAAGGCAAATGCAACGCTGGCGTTCATTTCAGGGGGAATAGAATATAGGAGCAGGGATGTGAGGTTGAGGGTTTATAAGGCCCTGGGGAGACCCCACGTGGAGATTGTGAGCAGTTTTTGGCTCCTCATTTAAGAAAGGATGTGCTGACATTGGAGAGGGTTCAGAGGTGGTTCAAAAGGATGATTCCGGGAATGAAAGGGTTACCACAGGAGAGTTTGACGGCTCTTGGCCAGGACTTGTTGGAATTTAGGAGAATGAGGGGGAATTTCTTTTTTGAGGGAGGGGATATTTCTGATTGGGCTCAATCTGATTGACACCTGGCAGGAGAGAAGATGGCAGAAGATTTCATTCACAAATGGAACATTAAATTATTGTCTGGAAAGACAGACAAGCCTATTCTAAAACACCGAACTTGGATATGGCAACAAATTAATAAATGTATCGGTCCAAAAGTGGGGTCATCTTCAAAAACACCCTTGTATCAAAATGAGTTAATACCAACGATATTAAGAAACAAAATCCTGGACACTTGGCACCATAAAGGGATCAAGTGAATCATGAATGTTATGAACAAGGACAATTTACGACATTAGAAGAGTTAAAAAATAGATATGATTTGTCAACTCAAACTTTCTTCTGCTCTCTTCATTTAAGATCATTTTGAAGTTAGGGTCCTAGTTTAGGACCAGCCATGACCCTGCCAATGGGTAGTGATGTGGAGATTCTTCTTCCAAAGGGATCACGAGTACATTTATATCTAAGATGGACTTCCTATTGCAGAGCAATAGCCCAAAACCAGGCCTGTACTGATCGAGGGAAAAGGGAGAGGCGGCGGACTCAGGGGAAAAGATTCAAGAACAATATTGGTCAAAATTGGTATCTGATAATACGACATCATTTATTAATGTCAGATGTAGATTGGTACAATGCAATTTTATGCTCCAATTATACCTTACACTGCAAAAATTACAGTTTAAAATCCGATATTCCAGATTTATGTTTTAGGTGTGGTGCAGAGGTTGGGAACATTTATACATTCAACCTGGTTCTGCGTGAAAGTAGGATCCTTTTGGTATGACTTGGTAGAAATGTTGACGAAAATTATAGAAGTGGATTTTCCGTGGGAACCAGAACTGTATTTATTGAGCATCTTATGGTTATTGGCAGAAAACTATCAAAATATCAAATCCAATTCGTGGGGACAGTACTCGCAGGAGCCAGGAGATGTATCGCTGTTACATGGAAGTCCGACTCCACCCCCCCTTCCCCCACTCACTGAACTATGGACATGCAACGTTGTGCCCCCATGGAAAAGTGAACATATAACCTTCACAAAAAATATGACGTTAAAATATGGCAACCTTATTGGAATCCTACTGGCTTAGGGAAACTTTCCCACAACGGTTTAAATAATAGTTAGGTAAATAGCATTGAACTCCTGAAGATCAAGATAGGGACTAATTAATGAGGCAGCTCAAACACCCCTTCGCTCTTGGACAATTGTTATTTTTTATGTTAGCAGTTGGGGGAGGGGGGGGTGAGATTTGGGCATCATATGAGACTCTGTAATTTTACATACTATTTATATGATGTATGTAATAATGTTCAATAGGAATCTTTGAAAAATTAAAATATTCAAAAAAATGAGGGGGATTTCTTTGAAAATCTTTCCGTCCACCTGCTTTCTACCTGCAACCCAATTCTGAATCTCCACAGCCAAGGTTCCACTGATCCTGTGCCTCATGGGGAGCATATTTGCTGTTCTCCAATCCTCCGCACCCCCCCTGTGGCCAAGGAGGATGTAAAGATCATCACCAATGCCACAGCTAACTCTTTACCCCTTCTCCACAGCAGCCTGGGGTACATCTCATCCAGCCCCTCTTTCAGGGCACTTCCTCTTTCCTAATCTCAACATGGTCCAGTACAAACGTTTGTTCTATTCTGACCTCACCTTGACCAATGTCCTTTTCTCTGGTGAATACTGAAGCAAAGTATTTATTTATGACCTTCCAAATCTCCTTAGAAATCTCCTTCAGCCAGAGGGAAGTGAATCTGTGGAATTTGTTGCCACAGGTGATTGTGGAGGTCGGGTCATTAAGGCAGAGATTGATGGGTTCTTGATCAGTCAGGACATCAAAGGTTATGGGGAGAAGGTCGGGCAATGGGGCTAACTTGATGGGCTGAATGGCCTATTTCTGTTCCTATGTCCTATGGTTGTACGATAGGAGATCCAGTTTGACTAATATCTTGATCTAGTGGCTCATGTCTATCACATAAAGCAGCCTGGGAACACAGCAGCTTTACCAGCGAGGCCCTCCAACCAAGGATAACCCAGTAGGTGAACTGTACCTGGCATCCTCAGGAGACTCCGCTACAATGTGATAGGTTCTGTCACTTGTCACCACATCCAGAGCATTCTCCTTCTCCACGTTGTCCACAATGGCCCTGCAAGCACCAAACGGTCTGGGAATAAACTCAGGCTTTTGTTACATCTCAGGAGGCAACAGGCCAGAGGTTCAGGAAGATGTAATGCAGACGGGCAGAGAGCGAAAATGAACAGGGGCAACAGAGAGGCCAAAATCTCAAAGGGGCTTGGGGGAGAGAAAGAGTTCCGAGATGGATGGGGGAGGATGGGGTTTGGGGGGGGGCCTGTGATGGAGGGGGGTGGATGGGGAGGTGGTTGAATTTAAGAAAAAGGGGTCTGTGATGGATGAGGGTGGGTGGGGAGGAGGTGAGGTTTAGGAGGAAGGGGTCCGTGATGGATGGGGGAGGGTGGGGAGGTTGTGAGGTTTGGTGGGGAGAGGAGTCTGTGATGCACGGAGGAGGGTGGGGAGATGGTGGGGTTTAGGAGGGGGTTTCCATAATAGATGGGGAGGTGGTGGGATTTGGGGAGGGGTCTGTGATGGATGAGGGTGAGTGGGGAGGTTGGGGGGGTTTGGAGTGTGGGGTCCATGATGGATGGGAGAGGGTGGGGAAGTGGGGAGGGGTCCGTGATGGATGGGGGTGGGGAGGTGTTTGGGTTTGGGGGCTGATGGTCAGTAGTAGAAGGTAAACTAAATGGAATAAAACACACCGGACCCAGAGCAAGGAATCCCGAACATCTCCAGACCCCCACAATGGTTTGGGGGTGAGGGTGGGGAGATGTGGAGAGGATGGGATAGGATGAGGTTGTGGAGAGAGAGGGTGGGATAGGACGAGGTTGTGGGGGGAGAGAGGGTGGTATAGGTCGAGGTTGAGGGGAGAGAGAGGGTGGGATAGGACGAGGTTGTGGGGGGGAGAGGGTGGGATAGGACGAGGTTGTGGGGGTGGGATAGGATGAAGTTGTCGGGGGAGTGGGTGAGATAGGACGAGGTTGTGAGGGGTGGGATAGAATGAAGTTGTCGGGGGAGTGGATGGGATAGGACGAGGTTGTGGGGAAGAGGATGGGATAGGATGAGGTTGTGGGGTGAGTGGGTGAGATAGGATGAGGATTTTGTGGAGAGGGTGGGCCTGACTCACCTAGCCCCCCGGATGTCGATGCTCCCTCTGAGCCGATCCTCAGCATCGTTCTCGAAGTACAGCAGCCAGCTGCCCCGAAGCACGAACCAGCGGCGTTTCCAGTTGCGGCGGGACAGGGTGGATGAGCCACCCCCCTTCTTGTGGAGCCAGCCCGACTTTAGCGCCTCCTGCTTGGCTCGGAACCACATGACGGTGCCGTCCTTCAGCACAAACCAGCGGCGCTTCCACGGGTTCATCAGCCCCCCTATGGCCAGCCAAGGGTCAGAGAGATCAGGGTCAAATGGACAAGGACAAGCCAATGGCTGTGGGACGGGGTCCTTCCCCGCAACCCCTCTCACCCTACCCCTCTGCACTGGACTTGGGGTGGGCCATAGAAATAGATCAAAGGCCCTTCAGCCCCTCAGCGTGCTGCACCATTCAGTAGGATCATGACCAAAGAAAATGCTGGTGTTGTAGAGGGTTCAGAGAAGATTCACAAGAATGATTCCTGGAATTAAGGGATTAGCACAGGAGAAACGATTACTGGCTCTTGACATTTCGAATGTTGAAAGGCCTGGACAGAGTAGATGTGCCAGGGATGTTTCCCATGGTGGGGGAGTTTAGGACAAGAGGGCACAACTAGATTAAACAGAAATGCAGAAAATTTCTTTAGCCAGAGTGTCGTGAGTCTGTGGAACTTTTTGCCACAGATGGCTGTGGATGTGAGGTCGTTGGGTGTGTTTAAGACAGAGATTGACAGGTATTTGATTAGTCAGGGCATCAAAGGTTATGGGGAGAAGGCCGGGGAGTGGGGCAAAGTGGGTGGATGGATCAGCTCATGATAGAATGTGGAGCAAAATGGCCAACTTCTGCTCCTATATCTTGTGGTATTAACCTTCCTTCCCCTTTCCCGTCACTGGTTGGAACCTTGTACATGCCTGAAGATTGCCCCCAGAGCCCCAATGTCTCAGCCCTCTGAGGGAGGAACAGAACAGGCAACACAACCAGCCCTGGGATTTCCAACATCTAACACAGGAACGAGCCCTCGGCACCACACTGGGGCCAATTCACCCACCGACCCCTCTGCCAGGATGTGGAAGGACACCGGAGCCACATCGGTGGAGATTTGTGAAGAAGGGGTACCTCTCTGCATCCTCCCAGTATAACCCCCTGAATCCTGTCCATTCCCAAATGATCACCTCTCATTCTAAACTCCGGTGAGCGGGGGCCCAACCTGCTTCACCGTTCCCCAACTAACATTGGTAAAAGTGGTTCTAAATGATGCAGCCTCCACCAGGCGGCGCTCCTGCAGATCACTGGCCAACAGTCTCAACATGATCCCTGTGTCTTGCCAAATAGACAATCCTCCTTTGATTCCAGAATGTTCCCTGCAATACCCTGCACCCTATCCCCTCCTCCCTGACGTGGGAGCCATGCCCTAATCTTGTCCTGGGCTCTGGGTCTGATCCTGCACCCCGTCCTGGGCCTTGGCCCCTAACCATGCACCCTGTCCTGGGTCCTGATCCTGCACCCTGTCCTGGGACCTGGGCCCTTTCCCTACATCCCATTCTGGGCCCTGTCTCTGTTCCCCGGCCTGACAGGCTGAGGCTCACCTTTCATGTATAGGTAACTGTGGAAGTATGGATCCCCGGAGCTGCTGTGCCTTGGGCTTTGGTCTGTGCTGAACTCCTCGTCAGTGTCGACATGCAGATCAAGTTCGTCCTCACCAACTCCCACCTGTGCCAGGAGAACGGCAACATGAACAAGTCTGAAAGATCACCATCATCAGGGCTCCCCCTGCCCAATGGCCCTCACTGGATGGGGACCACGGTCGCTCCACGCTCCTCCACAGGGTCCTACTGCCCTTGGCTGGAGTGGGCCAACCCTCCAGGATGGTGAACTCAGCAGCAGACCAGCAAGGGGCTGAACAGCTCACAGGATGCCAATCACTTGCGGTCGGGGACCCACGTAGGCTGCTGGAGACTGGCTCATGGGAACCGGGATTCGAGAGGGTGCTGAAGGCAAGAAGGGCTTCTGAAGGGGTTTTGGGCTCTGAAGGCCTCCTCATTGTGTTGGAGGTTTGGATCTGGAGCTCGGGTTGCCGATGGATCCAAGAGGAGTCTGTGCGACTGCAGAAGCACTGAAGGCAAATCCACGGACACTCAGTGACTCTGAATGGATTCTCTTTTGCTTCTCTCACTATCAAACTGTCAGGGGTGTGGAGTGACACTAATGGCGACTCTTTGTCTGCCTGGAGGTCGGTGACTAGTGGAGGTGTCACAGGGATCTGTTCTGGGACCCCTGCTCTTTGTGATTTTTATAAATGACCTGGATGAAGAGGTGGAAGGATGGGTCAGTAAATTTGTGGATGATACGAAGGTTGAAGGAGTTGTGGATGGAGCTGAAGGTTGTCGAAGGTTACAAGAGGATATAGACAGGATGCAGAGTTGGGCAGAAAAGTGGCAGATGGAGTTCAATCCGGATCAGTGTGAGGTGATGCATTTTGGAAGGCCAAACCAGAAGGGTGAGCACAGGGTTAATGGTCGGTTACTGAAGAGTGTGGATGAACAGAGGGACCTTGGGGTTCATATCCAATCATCCCTCAAGGTCGCCGCACAGGTTGATAGAATAGTTAAGAAGGCCTACGGGATATTGGGCTTCATTAATAGGTGGATTGAGTTAGGAGTCGAGAGATCATGTTGCATCTCTACAAATCTCTGGTGAGACCACACTTGGAGTATTGTGTTCAGTTCTGGTCACCTCACTATAGGAAAGATGTGGAAGATGTGGAGAGGGGGCAGAGAAGATTCACCAGGATGTTGCCTGGATTGGGAAATATGGCTTATGAGGTAAGGTTAGTAGAGCTGGGACTTTTCTCTTTGGAGTGTAGAAGGATGAGAGGAGACTTGATCGAGGTCTACAAGATTTTGAGAGGCATAGATAGGGTGGACGGCCAGCACCTGTTTCCCAGGGCAGGATCAGCAAACACCAGAGGACATGTACAAAGTGAAGGGAGGGAAGTTTAGGGGAGATGTCAGGCATAAGTTATTTTATACAGAGAGTTTTGGGGGCCTGGAATGCCTTGCCAGGGGGTGGTGGTGGAGGCTGGAACATTTGGAGGATTTTAGAGACTCTTAGACAGACACATGGATGGAAGTAAAATAGAGGGTTACGGGGTAGGGAGGGTTTAATACTTATTTTTTGGAGGGAATATATGGGTCGGCACTTCAAGGGCCAAACGGCCTGAACTGTACTGTGGCGTTCTATGTTCTATGAGGGCAACTTTGTGTAATATTACATACTCTGTACTATTACATGGCAATAAAGGCATCTTGAATTTTGTCGTCCAGGGGAGTTTTTCTCAGGCAAGATATAGATGGCCCTACTAGAGAAGGGCTAATTGTGCCCCTCAACATCCTATTGGGAAATAGGGCAAGTGACTGAGGTGTCCTTGGGGGATGCCTCACTGTGCAGTGACCAGAATTCGACCAATTTTAAGAGACAGGATTGGTCCACTGTGAAAGTCCAAAATTAGGATAGGGCTAATTTTAATGGTATGAGACAGGAATGTGCAGAGAGTGAGTGGGGGAGGATGTTTGTCAGCAAAGGGACGCTTAGCAAGTGGAAGGCTTTGACACTAGGCCATTTCATATCAGGCCTCTGCCTGGAGACTGGCTACAAGAGTGGATGGAAAACTTAAAACTTATCTTTCAGACAGCAGCCCTAAAAGGCTGCACCAGCTCCCATTCATATCGAGAGGCGCCTTGAAGCACCCTCCGGAGCTAACAGAGGCTGGACGACTGGTGCTGTAGTGCCAACCGTCATAAATATGCGGCAGAGCAATGGCCATCTTACCTACCAATAATCCACCACACTGCTGGAACTGCTCTGTGTTTCCCAGAACAGTTCCAGCCTCGAGAGGGTCATGGAGGGAGACGGGTGTGGGGAGATGGGTTCTGGGCAAATGGCATCATCAGCCTGCACCTAACCAGCTCCTTAGGTCAGGCAGCGAAGCGCAGCACTCAACCAATCATCCTTCCCCGAGAAGGGTTGGAATCGGAGCCTTGGAGCTGGCCACGGCGCATTCTTTAGCCGCAAGGGCCTGATGAGAGTTCAGACTCGCATGTTCCTGTCAGGGTGACACCGAGGCTGGGACCCTGGGTGACCACGGGTAGAAGGGCCTGTAACTGCACTGTTCTTGAACATGCACCATATAACATACCAGGACTAGAGTAGGCCCTTCATCCCACAATGTTGTGCTGACCCATGTAATCCGACTCCCTCACACTTGTAACCCTCTAATTACTTCCATCCCAGAGACTCTTTTAAATGCCCCAAATGTTCCAGCCTCCATCACCACCTCCAGCAATGCATTCCAGTACTCTCCGAGTAAAGAACATAATCCCTGACGTCTCCTCTAAGCTTTTCACCCGTCGATGTCCTCTGGTGTTTGCTACTGTGGTCCCAGGAGCAAGGTGCTGGCTGGCTGCCCTCTGTAAGCCCTATATTTCATTGTCCTGGACCTCTGGCCTGACACAAGCCCTTTGCCCTAGTTCTCGGCGTGCTTTCACCCCTCCTCTGTTAACACTGACAGGCGTTTGGATGGTTGGGCTCACTCACCAGGAGGGGGCCATGGGGGTACGTCTCCACACTCTGCGACATTTTCAGGCTATCCTGACTGAAGACCGCTGCCTCATCTGTTTCATCATGATCATAGTCTGACTCAACGTCAGGGGGCAGGCTGTAGATCGGCTCCTCGTCGGTGTTTGGGTCTGGGGATCCTAGCACAGTTCTGTAGATCCCTTCCCCATCCATCCGGACCCCCGTTCTACGGTCATCTTTGCTCCTGTCCACTGAAGCAGGTTGGAGTTCACCTTCGCTGGCCAGTGGAAGGTTGACGTGCACGCTGTCCTGGGAGCAATGGCTGACTGGCATCTGTCCATCATTAGTCAAAGGGTGAGTGACCACTGGCCTCTCATACGCCTCTCGTGCTGCAGAGCTGCTATGTGGGCCGGTGGCTAGACACTGACCACCCTCATCCGGCCCTGCAAACTCCAGCGGCTCCAGGAAGTGTTGGTCCTTTCCGCAGGCTTCACTCTCCAGGCGGAGGATGCCACCTTGCTGAGGGCTGTCCGTCTCAGTCTGCCACTGTCCGGACACAGTCCTGCACCTGGAGCCCTGCTGGTCCCGGTGCTTCTGAATCTCCTCCATCTGCATCATCTCCTGCAGCCTCTGGCTTCCTGCTGGCACCAAATCCCTTGCCTTCTCCACCTGTCGTGGAACATCGCTTGCCTAGAGCCAACGGACAACCTCTTTAGTAACTGATAACTGAGGGGGTGGGGGGGGTGCACACTCAGACAAGAGCGACCTCTGCAGTGAGTAACCTATAACCGGGAAGGGGGGGTGGGAGGAAGTTTCTCATTCAGACATGGCCCACCCCCGCAGTGAGTAACCTATAACCGGGGGGGGGGGGGGTGCTCACTCAGACCCCGTGACCCCCCCCTGCAATGGGTAACCTATAACCAAGGGGGGTGCTCCTTCAGACCCCGCGACTCCCCCGTAGTGGGTAACCTATAACTGAGGGGGGGGGGTGCTCACTCAGACCTCGTCAAACCCCTCCAGTGGCAGAGACATCCCTTACCTGTTCTGACCCCAGTTTCCTCTCCGACCCCATCCAGCTTCTGCACGACCAAAGGAAGGAACACATCAGACTGTGGGATAGCCCTGTGTGCAGTCGGCAAAGACCCCAGCCCATTCCCCTCCCCCTCAACCTCCACCATACCGCCCACCATCATCCCCACCTTCCCCCACCATTCCCTATCCCATCTCCACCTGCCCTGACCCCTTCATCCCTCCCACCACACCTCTCACCCTGCCCACCCCTCACCCCCTCCCACCTCTCAACCTCCCCACATTATTCCCCTCCCCCACCTTCTTCTTCTCCCCAAGCCCCTCCCCAAATTCCCCTCCCCGCCCTGCCATCCTCATTCCTCTCCCATCCCTTTCCCCTTGACCCTCCCCTCCTTCCTATTTCCCCTCCCCATTCCCCTCCTGGTGGGTTTCCCTGGCTCCCCCCATACCTCCTAACATCAGCCTGTGTCCCCGGATCCTGGACTGGACTGTTCCCCAGTGAATGCCGCACCCCATCCTCTGACTCCAGTCCCTGCAGATGTGGTGCCCTGCAGTGGACAAGGGTGTGAAGGAGCAGACGTCGGGCCCGCTGGCCCCTCCATAGTTTCTGTACCACGGTTGCTGCCCAGCGCAGGCGTGCAAACTGGCGTCGCTGGAACCAAGCACGGCACGTCCTCTGGATCAGGGCTAAGCTGGTGATCAGTGCCCTGTAACGCACCCTGGACGAGAGGGCAATGTGATGGCAGGGAAAGAAGCCTGTCCAGGGTCCATCCACCCATCCCGAAGGTCAGAAACACCCACCAACCCCATCTCTCCCATCTCGGGTGTTGGATCCACCCACCCTCCCTATAACAAGGGTCAGTGTGTGTGGGACCCGTCCTCCCTCAGTGAGGGTCAGTGTGTGGAACCCGTCCCCTAGTGAGAGTCAGTGTGTGGAACCCGTCCTCCAATGAGGGCCAGTGTCTGGGACCCGTCCTCCAGTGAGGGTCAGTGTGTGTGTGGGACCTTCCTCCCTCCCTCAGTGAGGGTCAGTGTGTGGGAACCGTCCCCCCAGTAAGGGTCAATGTGTATGGAATTCCCCAGTGAGGGTCAATGTGTATGGGAACCATTCCCCAGTGAAGGTCAATGTGTATGGGAACTGTTCCCCAGTGAGGGTCAATGTGTATGGGAACCGTTCCCCAGTGAGGGTCAGTGTGAGGGGTTTGGGGTATGGGTGGGGCGAGATGGTGGATTCCTGACCTTGCATGGTACCCCCGGATGTTTGCTTGCAGGACCACAGCTGCTCGGGTCCTCTCTGCCATTCGACACCTCTCCAGCTGCTGTTCCAGGGCTTCCTTTAGGAATACCTGGAAGAAAGGGTGCAGACTGTAACTTCCATCTGTGTGGGGGTGGGGGACCATTCCAACTGTTTGTGGGGATGAGATGGGGACGGGTAGGAGGAGGGAAAGGGAGGAGAGCATAGATAGTTACAATCACTGCATGTATAGGACGGGCTGAAGAGTCTGTGTCTGTCCAGTCTGACTCTATGGCCCTGAGCTCCATCCCTCACTCCCATCCTGGTCACGATATGAGCAGTTTGTCACAGGGGACCATTCGTGCCATCAACCACCTGCCCCTTCCCTTGTTCTTTTCTGTAGCCTGGGGAATAATTTCCCATCCAGAGCCAAATTCAAATCCCCCCAAACTCTCAATGTTCCCCCGTCCCTGCAGGCCACACCTAAAGCCTCAAGCCCAATCTGCACTTTCTCTATCCTCTCATTCCTGTGGTCACCAGGACCCTGGTCCCCATCATGTCGGATGTTCACCCCACTGAGTTGAAACTTCCTCCTGCTCCTTTCCTTTGGGGATATCACCTTCCAGTAAGACCTGCCTGGCCTGGGTGGTCTCGGGACGGGGGCTGTCCCTATCGGACCAGAGAGCGCAGGATCCTGCAGGTCAGGCCCCCGGGCCTGGGAGCCCAGGTTTTCAGACCCTCCTGGGGTGGGGGTCCCAGGGTCAGGGACCATCTGGAGCACTCTGACCATTCACAGTTGTCCTCTGGAGTTCAGACCCTCCCAGAAACAGATTTCTTGGAGCGACCTCCAAGAGCCAGACACTTCAAGGACAGACCCCCAACCCCAGGACAAACACCCCCCAAAGACAGACCACACCCCTTGGGACAGATCCCCCCCACTTGGGACAGACCACCCCCAGAGACTCAGCCCCCCTGGGATAGACCACCCTGGAACAGACTACCCAACAACCCCATCCCAACCCCTACCAGGTCTCATCCCGCCAGGTCAGACCCTGGGACTCAGACCACCCTTGGACAGATCACCCCAGCCCCCCCACCAGAACTCAGACCCGATGGGACAGGCCCTCCCGAGACAAACCCCCCCTCCCCCCCACTTGAATGGACCTCCCCCCAATAATCTGAGGGGACTTACCCAGCAGGAAGGGCTAATTATAGAGCACTGACGGTGTAGGGATTACTTAAAGTGGCACATGAGTGGGAAGGAAAAGGTTGAGAACCACTGGGAGGAGGCCATTCACCCCTCTGGCCCTGCTGGCACCTTAACTCGGATTTCCTCCGGCCACACTCACCTTGGTCTTGCCCAAGCGCCAGAGAGAGTCACAGCCATTGCATTGAGCCAGCAGCACCTGGCACCGAGACTTCCAGTCTTCCGGAACCTTCTGACTCTTCAGCAGCATCTTGTACCTGGGGGAAAAGTTCCGATCAGCTTGCTGCCAACGTCAATAACGTCAACGGGGCAGTGTGGTTGGTGTAGCGGTTAGCACAATGGTGTTGCAGCGCCAGCGATCGGGACCAGGGTTCGAATCCCACGCTGTCTGTAAGGAGTTTGTACGCTCTCCCCGTGTCTGCGTGGGTTTTCCCCGGGGGCTCTGGTTTCCTCCAAAGCGTACTGGGGATATAGGTTAAATGGGTGTGTTTGGGAGGCACGGGCTCGTGGGCCGAAATGGCCTGTTACCGTGCTTTATGTCAAAATTAAAATGTCCAGAACATAGCAGCCGCTGGATTAGCACCCTATCCAACTCCCTCCCTCCACTACTCGCCCCCAGTGAGGACAGGCACTACAGTTACTGACCCCAGCCACTCTGATGACATCGCCCAATCCTACCCCCTCCACTGTAAAGGCAGTGAGTGCAGGGACACCATGTCACCCACTATCCTGACATAGACATTCAACACCATTGGAGCCGGTTTCAAATCAATCCCTCTGGTAGTGAAGGCCAACATCACATTCGAACACGGAACATTCCAGTACAGTGCAGGCCCTTTGGCCTATGATAATGTGCCAACCCATTTAAACCTACTCCATAACAGTCTAATCCCTCCTTCCCTACCCTGTAACCCTCTATTTTTCTTCCATCCATGTGCCTGTCTCAGAGTTTCCTAAATGCCCCTAATGTTCCAGCCTTTACCCCCATCTCCAGCAAGGCGTTCCAGGCCTAACCCCACAAGTCTATGTGTGAAATACTCACCCCTGATGTCTCCCCTACACTTCCCTCCCTTCACATTAAACAGAAGCCCTTGGGCACTTGCTATGGTCACCCTGGAGCTGACTGTTCACCCTATCTAAGGCCCTCATAACGTCGCACAGTAAAACCCCTGTTATCCAGAATTCAAGCAACTAGAAAAATGGAAGTAAATATATAAATAGAATAAATGAAGGAGAATAAATAAAAATTTCAATAAAAGTTTAAAATTGCAGAAGTAAATGTTCTCTGAAGTAACATATAAACCACTGGTGAAGATGGGAGGAAATATTCAGGCGGTGGAGGGAGGGCCTTGGTCAGGCTTTGCTCGTAGCAGCTGTTTGAATGAAATTGTGTGAAACAATGATGGCGTCGCCCAGGATGAAGATCTGGCTGATTCCGCTCGTCGTTAGGGTGACTCTCTTAAAGTGTCTCCTTATCCCTGCTTCGTAGAGTTGCCCCAGTCAGAGGCTTTATCTGTACATTTGCTGGGGTTAATTATGATGGTGGTGTAGTTAGTGCCACACTGTCACAGTGCCAGCTACCAGGGTTCAAACTTAAATTTAAATTTTGTAAGTTACAGGAATTACCTGATTAAAGTTGACCTCACATAACTCAGACTTCACATAATTCAGGACTACAATACTGTTTTTTTTTCCAATTACTTTACCTTGTGCACTGTCTTTTAAACTGTTTATTCTTAATTTTTAATTTAAAAAAATTTGGACGTACAGCACGGTAACAGGTCTTTTCGGCCCACGAGTCCATGCCGCCCAATTACACCCCATTATCCTGAAGGGTGGGAGAAAACTGGAGCCCCCGGGGAAAACCCACACAGATACAGGGGAGCATACAAACTCCTTATAGATATCGTGGGATTTGAAACCTGGTTTCAATCGCTGGCGCTATAACATTGTACTAACCGCTATGCAGGTGTATTAGTTAGGCATTGTAAGAGTGAGCCTCAAGCAATCGGAAAACTTGCTTATCCGGCATCTACCAATCCCCGTAGGTGCTGGATATCCAGGATTTTACAGTAGCCCTTTATTAAGTCATCGCTCATCCTTCAAAGCTCCAAAGAGAAAACCCCTAGCTCTGTTAACCATGTGATCCATCTAAGACACATTATCCAATCCAGGCAACATCCTGATAAATCTCGCTGCAACTTCTTGAAAGCATCTACACTTTTCCTTTAGTGAGGAGTCCAGAGCTGAACACTCTGTGTGGTCTAACTAGAGTTTTGCAGAGCTGCAACATCTTCCAACTAACAAAGGCAAACATACCGTACACCCTCTCAATATGGGCAGCAACCTTGGGGGATCCTTGGACCTCATCCCCAAGAACTTTCAGTTCCTCCACACTATTAACTCTGCATCCTGTCTACATCCTGTTATAACCTACAATAAACTTCTACATTATACAAAACACTTCCAACAGGTGTCCCAGAGCAGAAACTCCACTGACCTCCAGGTAGAATATGCTTCATCTATGACCAGGCAAGCTAATACCGAATCCAAGCCAAAACGCAGAAACGCTGGAGGAACCCAACAGTGTCCGTAAGAGGTAAAGATATCTAACCAACATTTCAGGTCTGAGCCCTTCGTCAAGGTGAGACACGGAGAACTTCTTCGGGGTAGCCAACTCTCAAAGAGATATCACAGTGGAGCTCAGGCCCAAAACGTCGGTAATATATCTTTACCTCTTATGGACAATGTGACCAGCTAAGTTCCTCCAGCAATTTTTTGTTTTTTTGCTACAATCCCAGTGTCTGAAGATTTTCGTGTTTCTCTCCAGAACCAAGTAAGCAGCCAAAGTACGCGACTTTCTGAAAAAGCATATCATGGGGAACTTTGTCAAAAGCCTTACTAAAATCCATATACACTACATCCACTGCCTAACTTTCATGATTTTCTCCTCAAAAAACTAAATTAGCCTCGTGAGGCATGACCTTCCCCTCACAAAGCCATGCTGATTATCCTTGAGATTATGCACCTCTAAATGCCTTTAAATTCTGTCTTTAAGAATCCTCTCCAAATGTTTTCCCACTACTGACGCAAGATTCGTAGGCTATAATTCCCAGGCTTCTCCCTAGTACCATTTTTAAACAAAGGGGAAGACATTTGCCATTCTCCAAACCTCTGGTATCTCTCTCTGGCCAGGGAGGATGAAGGATCATTCCCAACATCCCAGTAATCCTTGCTTCCAGTAATGACCTTGGCTATATCCCATCCAGACCTGAGACTCATCTATCTGAATGTTTTTAAGATCCAGCACTTCCTTTTACTTAACCGTGACATGTTCCAGTACATTAGCCTGTCCTACACTGACCTCACAACCTCAAAGGTCCCTCACCCTGGGGAATGCTGATATATTCATTTTGACCCTCCTTTATCTCCCCTCCATTCAGGCACATTCCACTCCCCCAAGCCCATCCCTCATTGGTCTTACCCTCACTCTCAGCATTCTCTTGTTCTTCACGTACGCGTAGAACATCTTTGCCAAGGACTTCTTGGGCTCCCTTCTCACTCTCCAAAGTCTTTGTCCTTTCCTGGCTCCCACATAATTCTCATGAGCCCTTCCTGGTTTTGCTTCCTAAACCTTTTGTGTGATTCCTTCTTCCTCTTAACTAACTCTCCCACTTCTCTTGACAACCGTGGCCCCTTTGCCCTACCATCTTTCTAGTGTTTAAAATTTTTTGTTTCATGTTTTTTTCAATGTTATTTCTAGCATGGTAGAAGATGATTCCAGCCATTAAAACCAGTGCCACCCAATTTCATCTGAATTAACCTACAACCCTGTACATTTTGGAGGATGGGAGGAATTCAGAGGAATGGAAGGAACCCAGAGAAAACGTACAAACTCCTTGCAAAGAACACCAGATTCGAAACCGGTTTACAGTGCTGCAATAGTGTCATGCTAGCCACCCTTCCGTGTCTCAATGGGACAGACCTGTCCAGAACCCCCACAAGTGGTCCTGAAACATCCTCCACATTCCGGCTAGGAATTCCCAGAGAAATCTGTTTCCAACTTACTCTCCTTGTTCCTGCCTCAACCCTTCGTAATTAGCCCTTCTCCCATGTGCCCAGTTTGACTGTTTTTATCCTTTTCCATGATTATGCTAAACCCCAGGGAGTTGTGGTCACTATCCCCAAAATGCTCCCCCGCCGAGAGGTCCACCCCCTGACCAGGTTCATTCCCCACAACCAGGTCCAGTACGGCCTCTTGCAGTAAGGAAGTGCCAGTTAACATGTAGCAAGTTATGTCTCCATAACAACCCTATTATTTTTGCACCTTTATAAAATCTGCCTACTTATCTGTTCCTGATGTCCCAGTGACGATTTAGGGCCTATACAGAATCACTGCCTTCCATCTACACTAACTCAGTAGACAGTTTTGGTCTCCTTACTTGAGGAAGGATGTACTGACTGTGGAAACGATGCAGAGGAGGTTTACAAGATTGATTCTGGAGAGGACGGATTAGCCTATGAGGAGAGATTGAGTGGCCTGGGACTATACTCGCTGGAATTTAGAAGAATGAGAGAGAATCTTGTAGAAACGTAAAAGTTAGGAAAGTGATAGACCAGATGCCCAAGATGGTAGTGCCTGTGTGGTGTAGTGTACCACGAAGGGCACCAAAAATGAGGGCACATACCCTACCCACTCACCCCTGTTGAGAAGAAACACAGGAGATAGCCTTATGGCAAAGGTGTCCACAGCAGCAGACAAGTGAAGGACCCACACTGGCTGCTGGAGACTGGCGCATGGGAACCAGGTATCAGAGCCAGGATTCGAGAGGACGCTGAGGGCAAGGAGGGCTCCCAAAGTGCCTCGGGTGCTGAAGGCTTCATGATCGTGTCGAAGGTTCGGATCTGGAGCTCGGGCAGCTGATGGATTGAACAGGGGTCTGTGTGGCTGCAGGAGAACTGGAGGGGAACCATGGAGACTCGGTATCTCTGAAGGGAGATATTGCCTTTCTTTCTCCTATGGTTAGGAGCAACGGGAAATGCTCACGGCAACTCTTTGTTTGGCTTACAGCATACAGAAGTTGAAATATATCGTGGGTATTACATTTATATGTATGATTACATGACCATAAAAGGAGCCTTGGACCTTGAGATAGAGACGGAAAAGATTTTTCCCACTGGTAGGTGAGGTGAGAGCTCGGAGGCATAGCTTCAAGAATTGGGTGCTGGGGAGGAACTGGTTTTCCCAGAGAGGAGTGAATCTGTGGAGGCTTTAAATATATTTAAAACTGGGATAGATTTTTGTACATTCGGGTAATTTAGGGTTATGGGGAAAATGCGTGTTGATGGATCTGGGTCCACAGCCAGATTAACCGTGATTGTATTGAATGCAGAGTAGGCTCAACGAACCAGATGGCCGATCCCTGCTCCTATTCCTTACCTTCATCTAGAGGGAGCTACTTAAATGTTCCTGAGCTCAGAGATGGGAAAACTGAGAAGTCTTGGAATCATACCTCAGGTAAAACTCTGGGAATGGGCGACGGATCGGGAATCCTGCTCGCCGGATCTTCACTGTTTCCAGCATTCCGGAGTAGCACAGCTGATTCTGAACCACTCCCTTGTCAAACCTCAATGCTACCTGTAAGGAAAGTGGTGAACAGTCAACCTGCCCTAGAATTGGTGCTGCAGCACAAGGGTCCTTCAGCCCATCGATCAGACCACCTAGTACCCACCGATGATGGATGTGGGATCCTACATTATCCCACATTCGCCCACAATTCCCAGTGGCCAATTAACTTACTGGCGGACACGTCGTTGGGGTATGGTCGGGAAACGGAGCACCCGGGGAAACTAACACGGCCTCAGGGAGAACATGCAAACTCCACACAAACAGTTCTGGAGGTTGTAATTGAACTGCCAGCTGAAGTGATGAACGCAGACTCAATTTTAATATTTAAGAAGAATTTGGATAGGAGGGGGAAACGGTTCTCCCGTCACCTGCCTTCAACCAATCGGTGACACCATCACTGCGGGTAATTCCCTACGTTCCGTACTGGACTGGGCCGCAGTTAACTCTCCCCCTGCCTCCTCCGTTCCCACGACACCCCAACACCAGGCACTCCATCCTCATAACCAGAGCTCTCCAGCCCAGGCAACATCCTCATAAATCCTTTCCACCCCCTCCCCGTACCCATCACTCTGTCCTGTGGAGCCCAGGACTGTCCCCAGTCCCTTTCTGGGACCTCTCTGGTGTTTAAACAGTTCCAGCACAGCCTCCCTGCTCTTGTACCCTGACCCTTGACAATGAAGTGCCTCGCCTGCCTCTCACCCCACCCCCCCTCCCCACCCTTACTGCTTTAGCTCCTGCCAGCTCGACTCACCTCAACCCCATTGCCCCACAGCCCCGCCCAACTCCCACCCCCTCAGCCCTTTTCCCTCACCCTCCTGCCCCACCCCCTGGCCTTGCTCCATCCCCCTCACCCCACCCCCCTTCACCACCTCCTGTCCCACCCCCTCCACGTTTCTTGCATGTGGTTCTCTATCGTAATTCCACAGGAGTCCCGTGAAAAGTCTCATCGCAGCCTGGTCTGGGAACTAGAGTGCCCAGCAATGCAGATGTTAACAGACACGGCCAGGTCCATCACAGGCTCCAACCCACTGCAGACGTCTACGTGACGCGCTGCCTCCAGAAGGCAGCCAATGTCATAAGGGACCCCATCACCCTGGTCACAGCCTCTTCTTACTGCTCCCTTCGGGAAGCCTGAAGACCAGCTCCTCGAGGTTCAAGATAGATTAATCCAACATCAATCAGGGTCTGAAACCTCCCCTAGTTACACTGATCAGGGACGGCTCCCACACCACAACAGGACTGTCTGCCCTAGTGTGTCACTTTCCTTCACAAGAATCATTGTGAATATGTATTGTCCATCCCTTGTAATTCATGTGTCTTTTAATTTAATTCAATAACCATATAACAATTACAGCACGAGAACAAACCCTTCTAGTCCTTTTCCCTCCTCGTCCCTACAACTTGCACCCAGTCCATAACCCTCCACACCCCTCTCGTCCATAAACTCATCCAACTTTTCCTTAAATATTAAAATCGAGCCCGCATCAACTACTTTGGCTAGAAGCTCATTCCACACTCCCAGCACCCTCTGAGTGAAGAAATTCCCCTCACGTTTCCCCTAATTTTTCCCTTTCAAGCTCAATCCATGTCCTCTTGTTTGAAACTCCCCCACTCTCAATGGAAAAAGCCAGTCCACATTGACTCTATCTGTCCCCCTCAGAATTTTAAATACCTTTATGAAATCACCCCTCAACCTTCTGCACTCCAGGGAATAAAGTCCCAGCCTGCTCAATCGTTCCCTGTAACTCAAACCCTGAAACCCCGGCAACATTCTCGTAAACCTCCTCTGCACTCTCTCTATATTGTTTAATCCTTCCTGTAATTCGACTCCCAAAACGGGACACAATATTCCAAATCTGGCCTCACCAATGCCTTATACAACTTCAACATAGCATCACAACTCCTGTGTTCTATACAGATTTATGAAGCCAACATACTAAATACCTTCCTCACCACCCTCTCCACGTGATTCAACTTTCAGAGAATTATGTACCATGACTCCTAAATCCCTTTGTTCCACTGCACTCAATTCTCTACCATTTAATGTGTATGACCTATTTTGATTAGTCCGACCAAAATGTAGCACCTCACATTGATCAGAATTAAACTCCATCTGCCATCTTTCAGCCCACTCTTCCAACCAGCCTATATCCCAGTGGAAGCTTTGAAAACCCTCCTCGCCGTCATAGTTGACCATCATAGCCTTTCTTCACAAGTACCTGTTCAACTGCAGCGAGCAGGAATTCCAGGTTTCTGTATTCTGTGTATGACAATAAACCCATCAATATCATTGCCACTTTTCTGGAACATTTGGATAACTCCATTTATGGGTTGGGGGTGAAGGGGACTGGGCCTGATATTCGGCCCAGACGAGTGGGTTGTGGGCTCGTTTCCTGCTGTAAGATGACGACTCTATTTCCAGTTTAGCACTCAGTCCTTTGATATTTTCCTGCAGCCTTCAATTTCCCCATTGTCCCCCTGCAGCCCCACCGTCCCTCCAGCAGCCTCCCTGGACCCCCATGGCCCCACCGTTCACCCCCGGGCCCATTACCCCATCCCCCCCCCACCCCAGCCAGGCCAGGTTTCTCACCTTATCCATGTTAGGTTTGATGCATCGGATGAAGAAGGGGTTGCATGAGCTGAGTGTGGACATCAGAGAATGCAGAGAGTCCTGGTGGAACCAAGCACACAGTAGTTAATCCTTCACCCCTGACTTCCAGACAGGCTTGGAACACATGGGACACAGGATGGAGCTTTGTACAGCTGGAGAGTCGCTGGGGTATAGGGTTAGGTTCAGGGCGCAAGGGTCAGGGGGCAGAGAGGAGAGGTCAGTAGAATGAGGCTGGATGTTGTCATTGGAGCTAAAGCAGTAACCTCACTAAGGCCAACTCAGGTGGAAAGTTTAAAGGTGAGTGGTCTCTGTCACAGAGAACTAGAACATCGCAAATGTCACCCCACTATTCAAGAAGGTAGTGGGGGGGGGGGTGTAAGGCAGCAGAAAGGAAATGATCGGCTGGTGAGCTTGATGCCAGTGCTGGGGAAGATGTTGGAGTGGACTGTCAAGGATGATGTTACAGAGAATTTGGTGGCACATGACAGGATCGGCCAAAGCAGCATAGTTTCCTGCAGGGAAAATCCTGCCTGACAAACCAGTCAGAATTCTTTGAGGAAGTGACCAGCCAGCTGGATAAGGGAGATGCTGTGTTTCTGTGCTACTTGGGAGGCTTCTTAAAGATGCAAGATTCAAATTACAGAAGAGACTTTACTTACTAATGCCTTCCACCATCTCAGGAGACTGTTCACACACGCACACGCACACGCACACGCACACATTCGTATGCACAACAGTGGTGCACTACAGTTACTACAGTGAGAAGGGTGTATTCTTATGCAGTTACAAAATAGTTCACATTATCTTGATTATATAACATCCCTCCTTCTCAAGATTAAGAAAATTTAGTGTTTTTTTCATTTTCTTTCCAGTGCAACTGAAGTAACTGAACTTCTACACTCGTTTATTTACACAACTATTTGTAAATCGTACTTATCGATATCGCTCTGGCAGCAGTAGGTTCCTTCGCCATCTTGTGGATTTGGCTGCGACCGTTGGGCTCCGTGTTGCTGGTCCACATGGAGGTGATGTCGCTTGTTGTGCTTCACCTGACCACTGCTGTGTTGATGTTTCGGGATTAGTGGTTGTGGTCTCCTCACTTGATATTGGTGTTAAAGCTTTCTGCTTCATCGCATCTTGTGTTGGCCGGATGGGAACTCTGTTCCTCCTCAGCTGATTGGCAGAGTCTGTCTCGACAAACTATGATCTGGGTGTCTCAGCTTCTCTGATGAGCTTTGCTGGGGTCCATGTTTTCAACATCAGCTCTGGAATATGTTCATGCTGCCCTCTGAAGAGTTCTGGCAAAGTTTGTTCATGTTTGTTATAATGTTGGTGTCCTTCTTCTTGTGTGTCAGCCAGTCTTCTTCTGGTTTCCTCCTGGTCTCTGGAGGGTGTATTTTACTTGGCAGAGTTGTTTATATATGTCCTGCCGTTTAGAAGTTCTGCCGGGGACTTCATGTCAGCCCTTAAAGGTGTTGACAGTAATGATAGAAGAGCGAGGTCTGGGTCTTCTTTGGTTTCGCGACACTTACCTAGTGTGCATTTCACAGTTTGCACTTTCAATTAACCCATGACCTTTGGGGTAGTATGGGAATGATGTAGTGATAGCAATTCCATACTCTGTAGCCAGCTTTCTGAATTCTTGTGACGTGAACTGTGTTCCATTGTCGCATATTACTTGCTGAGGTATTCCTTGTTCAGCAAGGAGTGCTCTCAGTTCTGAGGTGATAGCTGACGCTCTCAGGTCTTTCACCCTTTTGACGAATGGAAACTTAGAGTAGTGACAGGCTACTATTAAAGACCACTCTTGACTCTCGGTGAACAAGTCTGCTCCCACTGCTTGCCATGGCCTGGCAGGTACTTCTGTGGAAATATTTCCCTATTTTTGTTGTGTGATTCTGTTGATCCTTTTGGATACCTTCATCTAGATCTCATAATTGAGAGAGATCAACTCCTGGCAGCTATTCAGACCCCAGAATTGCTGGTCCGTCTGCATCTACCACGTAGAACATACAGGGGATATTCTTTCCCTTACGGCAGCCACTGATCTTTGCTCTCCCTCGCTGCTGGATCATGGATTCACCATAGGCCATTCATGTGACATTTGCCATTTCCAATGCACCATCTTTTGGATGCCCTTTTATTATGTTCTCTGGGAAGATCTGGTGGTAGAGTCTAAGTGGAAGAACGTTGCTTTGTGATCCAGTATCCAGCTTCACCTTTAGGTTAAATATCACAGGCTTGTTCTGGATTGGCCTCTGTATTTCGATCCTTGTTTGCAACTCGGATCCAAAAAAAAACTTTTTTAATCTCACCCAACATCTCGTGAAGGTGTCTGGATTCCATCTCCAGTATCTGGGTGTCGAAGTCCTCATTGTTATTTCCTTTTATGTGGTGGATCTTCTTCTTGTCTTTTTTCTTCAATGGTATTACTGTTTCCTTCATACCAGACTTCCACGTCTTCACCCAGTGGTTTACTTTACTACAAGCTCTACATTCAGAACCGTATGCAGGGTATTTGTTTCGGTCACAAAGGGATGTTGCCTGCCATACTTCCTGCAGGACCCGGGGGGGTTTGCCCTTTTTTTTATTGTGTTCTTTATAGCAACAACCCTTCCTTCTCTTTGCTGTGAGTGGGTCTGCATAGATAGGGATTTCATTTGTGTCCTCGTGGCTTCAAAGGCTCTGGCTGTGTCAATGTCTTCAGCCAGCTTCAAGCTATCCTTCCCTATGAGAGACTTTTGCACTTTGGGATGGGCACTCCCCCATTTTAGTTGATCAACTAATCTTTCCTCTATATCCTTAAATGCACATTTTGAAGCAACAATTTTTAGTCTAGTGAGGAAGTTATTAACAGATTCATCAGTCTCTTGCACTAAGCCTTGAAATTTATAGCGTTTAATTCTATGATTAATCCTGGGTTCAAGGTGAGGAGCTAACTTTGCAAATATCTGCTCTGGATCATTTTTCTCCATCTCTGTAGGCTCCCAGCTATTAAATAAGTCAAGGCCTCGCTCTCCTGTCCAGAGAAGTATATAACTGACCTTCTCCTCTGCTGTTGAATGCTAAATTGCACTTCTATATAACCATATAACCATATACTGCACAGAACAGGCCAGTTTGGCCCTACTAGTCCATGCCGGAACAAAACCCCACCCTCCTAGTCCCACTGTTCAGCACCTGGCCCGTACCCCTCCAATCCTCTCCCCTCCATGTAATTATCCAGTCTTGCCTTAAATGTAAATAACGTCCTTGCTTCAACCACCTCTGCCAGAAGCTTATTCCACATCCCAACCAGCCTTTGCGTGAAGAAATTTCCCCTCATGTTCCCCTTATAATTTTCCCCCTTCAATCTCAAACCATGGCCTCTGGTTTGAATATCCCCCACTCTTAATTGAAAAAGCCTATCCACGTTGACTCTCTCTGTCCCTTTTAAAATCTTGAACACCTCCATCAAATCCCCCCTCAATCTTCTACACTCCAGAGAAAAAAGCCCTAGTCTGCACAACCTTTCCCTGTACCTCAGACCCTGAAATCCTGTCAACATTCTCGTGAACCTTCTCTGCACTCTCTCTATTTTGTTTATATCTTTCCTATAATTTGGTGACCAAAACTGTACACAGTACTCCAAATTTGGCCTCACCAATGCCTTGTACAATTTTATCATAACCTCCCTACTCTTGAATTCAATACTCCGATTTATGAAGGCCAACATTCCAAATGCCTTCTTCACCACACCATCTACCTGAGTATCAGCCTTGAGGGTACTATTTACCATAACTCCTAAATCCCTTTGTTGCTCTGCACTCCTCAATTGTCTACCATTCAATGAATATGACCTATTTAGATTTGCCTTTCCAAAATGCAACACTTCACACTTATCCGTATTAAATTCCATCAGCCATTTCTCAGCCCACTCTAGCTTTCCTATATCTCTTTTTAAGCTACGGTAATCTTCCACAATACCACCAATCTTTGTATCATCTGCAAACTTGCTTATCCAATTCTCCACCCCTTCTTCCAGATCGTTAATATATATAACAAACAATAGTGGATCCAGGACCGATCCCTGAGGAACTCCGCTAGTCACCGGCCTCCAATTGGACAAACAATTTTCTACCACTACTCTCTGACACCTTCCATCCAACCACTGCTGAATCCATTTCACTACCTCCTTATTTATACCTAATGCCTCCACCTTTTTTCCTAACCTGCTGTGGGGAACTTTGTCAAAAGCTTTACTAAAGTCGAAATAGACAACATCCACAGCCTTCCCTTTATCAATCTTTTTTGTAACCCCCTTTTAAAATGATTCTTTTAAAATGATTCTTTTAAAATGATTCTTTTAAAATGATTCAACAATGTCTTCAGCCTCCCCGTCCATCACTGTGTGAACGGCTGTCGCTCCAGCCATTTTTTAGCAATTTTTAAAATCTTCATATTTCAGTGGCTTACAATCAATTGTACGGCTTTATTCTTGTTCTCTTATACTGCTGCCACCAGGTTATGTCTCTGTGTTACTTGGGAGGCTTCTTAAATAACTTAGAGATGCAAGATTCAGATAACAGAAGAGACTTTACTTACTGATGCCTTCAGTAACAGTCTCAGGACACTGTTCATGCACTCTTATATACATCCGCCCCACAGTGGTGCACTACAGTTACTACAGTGAGAAGGGTGTATTCTTACACAGTTACAAAATAGTTCACATTATCCTGACTACATAAAACAGTGGATGGTGTGTATTTGGATTTTCAGATGGCCTTTGACAAGGTACCACACACGAGGCTGCTGACAAGATAAAAAGTCTAACAGGAAACGTCCAAGTGTGGGTAGAGCATTGGCTGATTGGCAGGAAGAGTTGGAAATCAGGTTGGCTGCCAGTTGCTGGTGGTGTCCACAGGGGGTCGGGATTGGAATCACTTCTTTTAATGCTGCATATTAATGATTTGGATTATGGAATGAACAACTTTGTGGCCAAGTTTGCAGATGATACGACGGTAGGTGGTGGGGCAGGTAGTGACGAGGAAACACGGAGGCTGCAGAAGGACTTAAACAGATGAGGCGAACGGGCAGGGAAGTGGCAAATGAACTCTGTGCATAAAACTGAACGGTTATGCACTTGAGAGGAAAATATAAACCAGCAGACTGTTTTCTAAATTAGGAGAAAATTGAAAATCCCCAGATGCAAAGGGACCTTGGAATCCTCGTGCAGGAGCCTGACGATAAACTTGCAGTTTGAGTCGGTGGTGAAGAAGGCAAATACAATGCTGGCGATCATTTCAGGGATGTGGTGTTGAGGTTTATAAGGCCCTGGTGAGTCCTCACGTGGAGATTGTAAGCAGTTTTAACTCCTCATTTAAGAAAGGATGTGCTGATGTTGGAGAGGGTTCAGAGGAGGTTCACAAGGATAATTCTGGGAATGGAAGGGTTATCATACAAGGATCAAGTAAAACACAAAAGTCTGCACACACCATTGGAGAAGCTCAGCAGGTCAAACAGTGTCCTTTATGTAGCAAAGGGAAAAATACAAAACTGACGTTTCAGGCTTGAGCCCTTCGTTAAGGAACATGAGGAACATTTGACAGCTCCTAGTGTGGACTCGTTGGAATTTGGGAGAATGAGGGGGGGGGGGGGGGATCTCATTGAAACATTTCGACTGCTGAAAGGTGTGGACTGAGAAGATGTAGAGAGGTTGTTTCTCAAGGTGGAAGAGTCTAGGACAAGGGGGCGCAACTTTCAGGATTGAAGGTTTAAACTAGTTTGGCAGGGGAGTGGGGAACAGAGTGTGAGAGCAGTGTCAAGGGAGAATGGCCACCTAGATAGGAATAAAAACGATAACAAAGGTAGGATGAAGATTAGGGTAAAAGGTAGAAAAGAGAATATAGGTGAGGTCATTCTCTGAAATGCATACATTTTAATGCAAGAAGCATAGTGAACAAAGTAGATGAGCTTAGAGCATGGACAGATACTTGGGGTCATGATATTGTGGCAATTAGTGAGACCTGGCTACAGGAAGGGCAGGACTGGCAACTTAATGTTCCAGGATACATTTGTTTTAGATGTGATAGAGCAGGCGGTTAAAAAAAAGGGGAGGAGTTGCTCTGTTTGTTAACCATATAAACCATATAACCACTTACAGCACAGAACAGGCCAGTTCGGCCCTACTAGTCCATGCCGTAGCAAATCCCCACCCTCCTAGTCCCACTGACCAGCACCCGGTCCATATCCCTCCAGTCCTCTCCTATCCATGTAACTATCTAGTCTTTCCTTAAATGTAACCAATGATCCCGCCTCGACCACGTCTGCCGGAAGCTCATTCCACATCCCCACCACCCTCTGCATAAAGAAATTTCCCCTCATGTTCCCCTTATAATTTTCCCCCTTCAATCTTAAACCATGCCCTCTAGTTTGAATCTCCCCCACTCTTAATTGAAAAAGCCTATCCACGTTTACTGTCTGTCCCTTTTAAAATCTTAAACACCTCTATCAAGTCCCCTCTCAATCTTCTACGCTCCAAAGAAAAAAGCCCGAATCTGCACAACCTTTCCCTGTAACTCAGACCCTGAAATCCTGTCAACATTCTCGTGAACCTTCTCTGCACTCTCTCTATTTTGTTTATAAGGAAGACATTACTGCCGTGAGGTGGCAGGATGGTCTGGAGGGATCGTCCAGTGAGGCTGATTGGGTGGAATTGAGGGGTGAAGGAGGCATGAGGGTGCTAATAGGGGTGTATTACAGATCGCCAAATGGGCCAAGAAAATTAGAGGAACAAATTTGTAGGGAGATACCGTGTATGTGTGAGAATCATAAGGTAGTGATCATGGGAGATTTTAACTTCCCTCACATTGATTGGGATACCCATACAGTTAGAGGGCTGGATGGGCTAGAGTTCATTAAATGTGTTCAAGATTGTTTTCTAAATCAATTAGTAGAAGAACCGACTCGGGACGGTGTAATACTGGATCTCCTGTTAGGGAATGAGCTAGGTCAGGTATTGGACATTAATGTTGGAGATCCAATTGGGTCTAGTGATCATAACTCTGTTAGTTTTAGGGTAGTTTTAGGGAAGAGCAAGGAGGGGCCTAAAGTTGATGTTCTGGATTGGAGAAGAGCAAATTTCGAAGGAATGAGAAGGGATTTGGGGAGTATTGAGTGGGACAGGATATTTTCAGGTAAGGATGTAAATGAAAAATGGAAGATATTCAAAAAAGAAATTTTGAGGGAACAGAGTACATATGTCCCAGTGAGAATCAAAGGAAAGGATGGAAGTCATAGGGAGGCTTGGTTTTCGAGGAATATTGGAAATTTGGTTAGGAGAAAAAGGGAGGTGTACAAGAGGTATAAAGAATAGAGAGCTGAGAATTTGAAGGAGGACGACAAGGAGTGTAGAAGGAATCTTAAGAAAGAAATTAGAAAGGCCAAAAAAAGGTACGAAGAGGCTTTGGCAGACAGAGTAAAAATAAATCCAAAGGGTTTCTATAAGTACAATAAAAGTAAAAGATTAGTGAGGGATAAATTTGGACCCCTTGTAGATAGTGAGGGTAGGCTGAGTGAGAAGTCAGAGGAAATGGGGGAAATTTTGAATGATTTCTTTGCCTCGGTATTCACTAGGGAAAAAAATATTGAACCAGTTGAAGTAAAGAAAATTAGTGGGGAGGTCATGAAGCACATAAGGATAACTGAGGAGGTGGGAGGAGTCACGTGATGGAGTAGTGGCCGGACGGTGAACTCCAGCCCTCTCCAGAAAAGTCGGGAAAAACAAGAAAAAACACAAAGGCACAGAAATAAAAGTTACAGAAAAGTGAGTATAAAGGTGGAAAGAAGATGGCGACAAAAAAAGAAAAGTCGAAAGCAACGGTAAGAAGAGAGGAAGAGAAGACAAAGGAGGAAAAAGGTGAAGGCCTTACCTGTCCGAAGAGGCCCGCAGCTGAGAGAGAAACCCGCTCCCTCAGGTCGGTAAATAATGGACTACAAAAATGGCTCGCAGAGCCGAGTAAAAGTGCGCAACCGCGCATGCGCGAAATTTCGCGCATGCGCGATGCGAATGGAAAAAAACACACCGACGGGAGGGGGGACCAGCTGGGGAGTCGATCTCCACAGCCGGCAACGACAGCTGCAGAACACCTGCAGCAAGAAGAGACCACAGAAGACAACAGAAACAAGAAAGAAGAGGAGGAAAGGGCAACAAAGAAACAACAGATGGCCAACCCAGAGGAAGAAGAAGAGGAAGAGTATGGTGAAATAGAAGAAGAAAAGAGAGGCAAGGTAAAGGATATACTTGCTCTTTTTAGAGGATACATGGAATCATTTAAAGAATGGCAAACACAGGAATTTAAGGATTTAAGAAAAAGAATAAACAACACAGAAGAGAAAATAAATAAAATGGAGATGACCTTAACAGAAATGGGAAAGAAAATGGACAAGATGGAAGAGCGGGCAGTAGCAGCAGAAATGGAGGTAGAAGACTTAAAAAAGAAATTGGAGGAATCTAATAAAAAAACTAAAGAGACACAAGAACTACTAGCTCAAAAAATAGATACAATGGAAAACCATAACAGAAGAAATAACATAAAGATAGTGGGCCTTAAGGAAGATGAAGAAGGCAAGAATATGAGGGAGTTTATAAAAGAGTGGATCCCTAAGACCCTAGGATGTCCAGAACTACAGCAAGAAATGGAAATAGAAAGGGCACATAGAGTATTGGCCTCTAAACCACAACCACAACAAAAACCAAGATCTATTGTAGTAAAATTCCTAAGATATACTACAAGAGAAAAGGTACTGGAGAAGACAATGGAAAAAGTAAGAGAGGGCAACAAACCACTGGAGTATAAAGGGCAAAAAATCTTCATTTATCCAGATATAAGTTTTGAACTCCTAAAGAAGAGAAAAGAGTTCAATACAGCAAAGGCGATTTTATGGAAGAAAGGGTATAAATTTATACTAAAGCATCCAGCGGTATTGAAAATATTTATTCCAGGACAACAAAACAGACTATTCTCGGATCCAGAAGAAGCACGAAAATTTGCAGAACAATTACAAAAATAGGCTGAGGGAGGAAGACGGGTAATGAGAGTTAAGATGATCACAATTGATATGTATGTGGGTAAAGACAAAAATAGACTGAGGGATGAAGACAGGTAATGAGAGTAAAAATGATCACGATTGATATGTATGCGGGTAAAGAGGTATAAGAGTGAATAGAGACAAGGAGCATACGTGAATGTATCTGTACTTAGAGGAAAATATAGATAGTATAGACAAGAATTAATAAGGGAAGGTAATGGAATAGAGAGAATAAGGAGGGAATTAAAAGAGTGACCTTTGTGACATATGAAAAGTGAAATCTTTTCTGGGGGAGGCGGGGTGGGGGGAAATAGCGGTCACTGCAAAATCAGTTGACGCTTGCGAGTGGATTCGCAAATCCAAATGGAGAGGGGAGATGTGGTTGTCCGACAAGGGATAAAGGACAACTCAGGAGGTGAATGGGAGATTGGGAATAAATAAGATAGAAATAGGAGAATAAGGAAAATGTTGGATGTTGTAGGAATGTTGTCTTATAAAGAGTTGAAAATAAGAAAACAGAAATGGAAAAGGAGGAAAGGTAATGATGGAAAAACGGAAAGAGAAGATAAACAAAATATAAAAGGGCTACGCTGAACTATATGTCTTTAAATATTAATGGAATACATAACCAAATTAAAAGGAATAAACTACCAAATTTAAATGAATAAATGTATTCCATTAGAAAAAATAACATATTGGTTAAGAAATAATATTGAAATATTCGAACAAGTATAGGAGCCTTACATTAAATACAATAGCGAAAACCTACCGGGGACAAACATTACCTAAGTTGATGGAAGGAGAAGGAAAGAAAAGAATGGACTCAGTAGAATTTCTGGTGTAATTTTGTTGAATGACAACATTGTCTGACTGGATTAATGCAACCTAGATTGTATACCTAAAATGGATGAGAGGGGGGGTGGGGGGGTGGTTTGGGAGGAAAGGGGGGGGGGAGAAAAAGTCACTGTATATGTGTGAAAAAGAAATTGTGTATATCATGGCTAATGTGATTTATGGTGTGAAAAATAAAAAAAATTTAAAAAAAAAAAAAAAAGGATAACTGAGGAGGTAGTGATGGCTGTGTTAAAAAAGATAAAGGTGGATAAATCTCCAGGACCGGACAAAATATTCCCAAGGACACTCAGGGAGGCTTGTGGACAGATAGTCGGGCCATTAACAGAGATATTTAGGATGTCACTGGCCACGGGGGGTAGTGCCAAAGGATTGGAGGGTGACGCATGTGGTTCCGCTGTTTAAGAAGGGGTCCAAATGTAAACCTGGGAATTATAGGCCCGTGAGTCTGACGTCTGTGGTGGGCAAGTTGATGGAAAGTGTTCTGAGGGATGGTATTTACACATATTTGGAGGTACAGGGATTGATAGGGAGTAATCAGCATGGTTTTGTCAGGGGTAGATCATGCTTGACAAACCTGATTGAGTTTTTCAAGTGGGTTACAAAAAAGGTTGATGAAGGGAAGGCTGTGGATGTTGTCTATTTAGACTTTAGCCAGAGGAGGAATTTGTGAAGGCCAGGTCATTGGGGGTATTTAAGGCAGAGATTGATCAATTCTTGATTAACCAGGACATCAAAGGTTATGGGGAGAAGGCTTGGCAGTGGGGGTGAGAAGGAAAGTGGCTCAGCTCATGATTGAATGGTGAGGCAGACTCAATGGGCTGAATGGCCTATATCTGCTCTCATGTCTTATGGCCTTATGTCTGATCATCACATCATCATGGGAGGAGATGGGAGATCAATCAGGACGGTGAGGTGCACGAGGAGAATGACTCCCCACCTACCCGGAACTGCGAGCTGACAGTGGGCTTCCTCCTCTGTGTGCCCACCTTCAGGGTGTCCTCTCCATTGTTCCAGCAGTAAACACGCTCAAATATATCGTAGATAAAATCCAGCCTGAACCACATCAACCACAACGTGAGGAGTGGACAATAGATCAGATTTGGAAGAACAATTCACCTTCGTTTGCAGAACGTGTTTCAAGATACCGTGAGGCGAGAGGGGAGAGGTGCACGCGGGGGAAGCACGCGGGGAGAGGTGCGCGGGGAGAGGTGCGCGGGGGGAGGCGCGCGGGGGGAGGTGCGCGTGGGGGAGGCGCGCGGGGGAGGCGCGCGGGGGCAAGGCGCGCGGGGAGGGAGGCTCGCGGGGGAGGCACGCAGGGGGAGCTGCGTGGGGGGGAGGCGCACGGGGGAGGCGCCCGCAGGGAGGCGCATGCGGGGAGGCGCACGTGGACCGTACAGATATAGTAACACAAACGGATGGAGGAGGAAAGACAGATCAAGCACCAGCTGCAGGGAGTTGGAGGCAGGGTTGGGTGAAGAGGCACAGAGAAGCAAACCGCAGACACCGTTGGGAATGCAAAGCAGACAGAAACAAAGGTACAGACTCAAACGGGAAGGTGCATCTGGGAACTGAACGCAGATAGGGGGAGAGAAAGAAACTTAGATGCAGAATCCATACAGAGGTGCAATGGACGAGGACGGGACAGGCGGAGGGGACAGATGGGGAGGACGTGGGGAATGGGGAGGGACAGATGGGGAGGTGAGGATGGGGAGGGGGTGGGGATGGGGGGGAAGAGGACAGACAGTGGGGATAGATTGGGAGGAGGTGAGGATGGGGAGGGGGTGGAGATGGGACAGACGGTGGGGATACCAAAGAGTGTAGACTGATCTGACCTGCTGTCCTTTAGAAGATTCAGAATATCATCTCTAAACGTGTCTCTGTTTCTCTCCAAAAATCCATGTACATCATACATGACCTGGAACAGAGAGCAGAGTGGGGATGTGTGGGGAGGGATGGGGTGGGGTGGGGTGTGATGAGATGCAATGGTTCGGTCAGGTCTCGGGATCCAGGCATCCATGCAGAATGTCATGTCACAACCTCATCTGGTACTCACCTCCCCAGCGTAATGCCTGATCCCAAACTGACAGTCGCTTACACGTGGCTTCACGTAGAACAAGTTACTCTGAAGAACACACAGAAATGCTGTTAAAGCTCACAAAGCAAAACAAAAAGAGCAAGGTAGCAGGAAACAGTTTAGAGGCTGCAGAAAACAATCAAAGGACATGAAGACAGAAAGGATACGGACAAAACTCAGGCAAATGGTTGTCGCCTAGAATACCAGATGGGCTGAAGAGCCTGTTCCATGCTGTTATGAGAAAAAAGGATGAGAAAAAAAAGGGTGCAAGAGAAGAGGGAGAGAGAGTGAGGGGAGGGATAGAGGGAGAGGGAGAAGGGAAGGAGCGAGGTGGGGAGGAAGGAGGTGGTGGAAGAGGAAGGGTGTGAGGGCGACTAAGGGCATTGTAAATATATAAAGAGTTTGTTCTTTGGATATGGGAAACACTAGTGTCTGTCATTTCTCTCTGGGTCTAACGAGGTGGAAGCTGGCATTCCACACAACGTGCACACCACAAACATTCGGCACATTTACAATATTTTGGCGAAGAGGTGACAATGTCAGTCAGAATGGAACAGCTGCCAGCTGTCCTCAAGCAGTAGTAGAAAAAATTTGAATAAAAACAAGCAAGACTAATTGACCAGCTACAAGAGAAAATATCCGGTGGGACTCCAGCCGTTGTAGAATGTGAGCCTGAAGTTAATTCCAATTCGGCAGATGCTTTAATGAGCTCTAACATTGAGTTCCCATTTGACCCAGAGTCAAGCTGGTTTAAAAAGTATGAAGATTTATTTGCGTCGACTTTGCTAAGTTCAATGATGCATGAAAAGTGAGGCTGTTGTTGCAGAAGTTAGGCACTCCAGAACACGAGTGCTACACAAACTTCATCTGCCAAAACTTCCTCATGAGCTGTTCAACATTCGGTATCAATGCTTCAAAGTGACTAAGAAAAATAGCGAAGATTTTGTGACATACGTGGGGAAGGTGAATTGACACTGTGAGTGTTTTAAACTCCCTTCACTGACTGAAGACCAGTTTAGTTTAAGGGTCTAGTCTTTGTAGCGGGAATGCAGTTGCACCAAGATTACGACCTCAGTACGCATTTGTTAGTGAAGATTGAGCAGAAGTCAGATACGACTCTTCAAAGATTAACAGCCGAATGCCAATGTTTTTAATTAATCTGAAACACGACAGAAAAATGGTGGAAGTGGCAACACCTGTCTTCGAACGGTTGTGTCCAGACAGTCAAGTCAGCAAACCCTGATGGACAAAAGTGTGGCCTGCCCAGCCAAACTGCCCAGCGCCTGCTGGACCTGCAATGAGTGGGATTACGCTCGTGACTGCCCATACAGATGGCAGTGCTACAGTAAATGCAAGCGTAGGGGACATAAAGCAGATGGAAAACACCTGATAAATTAGCTTTACCTTCAAAAGTGAAACCTATCAAAGCGATTTTCAAGGTGTCCAACGGCAAATGCAGGAAATATGTGAAAGTGCACATTAACAGCATCCCAGTGAGGTTTCATATTGATACAGGGTCTAATATCAAAGAAAATGTGGAAACGGGTCAGCCAGAGGTGATTCCAACCAAAATCCCAGCACGGAACACTTCTGGGGGGTCCTGGAGTTAATAGGTTCAGTTGAATGTTCCGCAAGCTTAAACGATGTAGAAGGAAATAGATCATGTTATCTGGTAAAAATGTCCTATCTGGGCCTCAACCAGATCGAAAGGTTGAACCTACTGGACCATCCACTTAATAATATTTGTCTACAGTTGGAAGTGGTACATACCCCAACAGCGGCAAATACCCCATAGGAGTTGCTGGTTCAGTTAAAGCAACACCACGCAATGGTATTTCCCGAAGGCCTCAGATGGTGCTCTCAAACAAAGGGCATGTCTGTCTTCTGCCAAATGTGAAACTGACATTCAAGTCAAAATGACCTGTCCTATACGCAGCCCTGCAAGAAGTGGAGCAGGAATTGGAACGGCTGCAACGTGGAGTAATTGAACAGGTCGACTACTCACCTATAGTCGACTACTCACCTATGGGCTGCACCTATCGTGGTGGTGGAGAAACCAAATGGCTCCATACGTCTGTGGGCTGTTTCCCAGCTGGTCTGAATGCAGCCTTGGACACCCATCAATGCCCATGGCCATTGACTGATGACCTTTTTGTGAAGTTGAATGGGGGAAAATGCTTTGTGAAGATCGACTTAGCAGAGGGTTATCTACAGGTGGAGGCTGATGACAAATCTAAGGAATCACTAAATATCAACATACACCGTGGACTGTTCAGATATACACATCTACCATTCGGAGTGAAGGCCGCTCCGGCGATCGTCCAACAGATCAGAGACACAGTGCTGAATGGTGCTCCGGGAGTTGCAGGGCACCTAGATGACATCTTGGTCATGGGAGCACACGTTCGAGAATTGTTTGATTGTCTTGATTGCGTTTTGTCCCTCATCAAAGACTATGGTTTTTGAGAGTGTCCAGAAAAATGCATTTTTCATGAAATCAGTGAAAAATCTGGGTTTCCTCATTGACGAACATGGACAGTGGGCAGATCCACAAATCACTGACGCTATCCGGCCCATGCCTGCACCCACAGATGTGACCACGCTACGTTCATTCCTGGGTCTTCTCAGTCACTACAGTTCATTCCTGCCGGAGATGCATAAACTCCGTGACCCACTCAACAAGCCCCTTACTAAGGGTAGCAAATGGAAATGGGCATCAAAATGTCAAGAGTTGTTCAATCACGTTAAGTTGATGCTAAATTCAAACCTTATTTTGACGCCCTACGATCCAAACTGGGAGATTGTTATAGCTTCAGCTGCATCAGAGTCAGGGGTGGGTACAGTCATTTCACACATATTCCTAGCTTAGAATCAAAAGGCCATGGCACACGCAGCACGCTCTCTAACCACTGCAAAGCGTAACTATGGACACATTGAAAAGGAAGCTCTAGCAAATGTTTTTGCAGTGAAGAAATTCCATAAAATGCTCTATGGACAGCAATTCACTCTTCTGCTAGATCACAAGCTGCTTTTAGCAGTATTTGGTTCAAAGAAAGGATTCAAATTCACACGGCAAACTGTCTGCAAAGATGAGCAACCACGCTGCTTGGGTATGACTTCAAAATTAAATACCTGGGACCAAGTATCGGACAAGCTGATGCATCGTCACAATTCATTAGTGAACAGGAAACAGCCGGAATATATTCTCATCACGGAACTCTCTGTAGAGACAGAGGTCAAATAGGTATTCAAAGATGTTATTAACTCACTGCCAGTTACAGCAGAAAGAGTCAGACAAGCAATGAGCAAAGATGACATTCTTCAAGAGATAATGCGTTACCATCATTCAGGGTGGCCAAAAACATGCCCGCAAATGGAAATTCAGCCATTTTTCGAAAGACAAGAATCAGTAACAATCTCTAATAGCTTCTTTAGTTTGGAGAAAGGATTCTGATTCCCAAAACTCTGCAATTCACAATCTTCAAACAGATTCACAGGGGACATCCTGGAACCAATCGAGGGAAAGCACTTGCACGAAGCTATGTTCATTGGCCTCTGATAGACGACCAGATTGCACAACTGACACCGTCATGTATCCGATGTGCCTTGTAAAGACGAATCTACATTCCTGGCCTCAACCAAGCGGGCCATGAAATTGTCTACAATTTGTCTATGCAGGTCCAATTAATGGGGTGTACTACCAAATCACAGTGGATGCATACTCCAAATGGCCTGAGATCATCGAAGTGGCCCGACCAACTGCATCAGCTATAATCATGGAACTCAAGTTCATGTTCAATCACTTTGGTTCTCCTGTAACATTAGTTTCAGTCAATGGGACACAATTCACAGCAGCTGGCTTCGATTTTCTTTTGCAAGCAATATGGCATCACTCTTATTCGCTCACCTCCATATCATCCTCAGTCCAATGATCAAGCAGAACGTTTTGTGGATACGTTCAAACAAGCTCTGAACAAGGTCAAGAGGGGAGGGTCCAACAGAGGAGATGCTGCAGACATTCCAGTTAAATTACAGGATCGCTCCAAACCCACCAACTCCAGGGGGCACTTCACCTGCTGAAAATATCTTGGGTAGGAAAATACAAGCGCCACATGACATCATATTTCCACAAAGACCAGAATCTGGACCAAGAGATTGTGAGATGGAACAACCGTCCAATTGCCTGCATGGATTGAAAGAAAGCATTTTTCATGATGGCCAACGTTCGTTGGTGCAGAAATACAGAGACAAGTCAGATGTGTGGCAGCCGGGGAGAATCCTAAGGAAAACTGGAGATGTTCTCTACCATGTTCAAGTTGAACCAGACAGATAGACCAGACGTGCCAACCAGTTGCGACCAATAGATTGCAACCTCGCTGAAACAACACCTGTGCAACTCGGCCTGGATCCCCTGTTGGACACATTTGAACTTCAGAAACCATTGAACCACCAATCACACCCATCACCCAGAAATGAGCCTATACCCGCTATATCTCTGGAAGCCATAGAGTTCGGAGACCAGTGAAGCCCTTCCAGGTGGATCCCAGACTCGACTCATTTGAGTAACCAGCTCAAAGTGGGAGGTGCTAGAACGCCCAGTTCTCAGGACTTGGGTCATCAATCAACTCATCCAGTCACATGTGTGTGAGAGAGAGAGCTTGCAAGAGTTGCCTCGGGACTAAGGGCATGTAAATACTATAAATAGTACTCTAATTGTAAATAAAAGGGTTCATTCTTTGGATTTGGGAAACAGTGGTGTCTGTGGTTTCTCTCTGGCTCAAACGAGGTGGAAGCTTGTATTCCACAGAATGCATGCACAACAGAGGGGAAGGAGGGGAGATGGAGGGGGGAGGGGAGGGGGAGGAGAGAGGAGGGAGAGGAGAGAGGAGGGGGAGGAGAGAGGAGGGGGAGGAGAGGGGAGGGGAGGAGAGGGGAGGGGAGGAGAGGGGAGGGGAGAGAGGGGAGGGGGGAGGGGGGAGGGGGGAGGGGGGAGGGGGGAGGGGGGAGAGGGGAGAGGGGAGAGGGGAGGGGGGAGGGGGGAGGGGGGAGAGGGGAGGGGTGAGAGGGGAGGGGAGGAGAGGAGGGGAAGAGAGGAGGGGGCGGAGAGAGGAGGGGGCGGAGAGAGGAGGGGGCGGAGAGAGGAGGGGGCGGAGAGAGGAGGGGGCGGAGAGAGGAGGGGGCGGAGAGAGGAGGGGGCGGAGAGAGGAGGGGGCGGAGAGAGGAGGGGGCGGAGAGAGGAGGGGGCGGAGAGAGGAGGGGGCGGAGAGAGGAGGGGGCGGAGAGAGGAGGGGCGGAGAGTGGAGGGGGCGGAGAGAGGAGGGGGCGGGGAGAGGAGGGGGAGGGGAGAGGAGGGGGAGGGGAGAGGAGGGGAGGAGAGAGGAGGGGGAGGGGAGAGGAGGGGAGGGGAGAGAGAGAGGAGGGGAGAGAGAGAGGAGGGGGAGGGGAGGAGGGGGAGGGGGAGGAGGGGGAGGGGGAGGAGGAGAGAGAAGGGAGAGGGGGAGGGAGAAAAGATTCAAGAGATTTTGAGTCCACCACATGGGCCAAAGCATCTGACCCAAATCCACTCCCTTGAGCCCTGTACTCACCGCGTGCTGATTGTGCAGCTTCTCCAGCAAGGTTACGTCAGTGCCCTTTGGAAAACGACTCTCCTCATTGATCAAAGAGAGAAGGCCCAGCTTCTGCAGCAGAGAGTGGGAGACACAGACAAAGACATCACACATTCATAGGGAAGGGAGAACAGAGGTCAGACACAGAGTGAAGCCCCTCTACACTGTCAAGTTGCACCCTGCCAGGGCTTGTGGGGAATGGGTGGAGGATGGGGAGGGAGTGAAGCATACCTCTTGTACGGATGCAGAACTCAATAATGACTTCACTTGCACTCTGCCCTTATATTTAGGTTTCTGACAGCTCTCTCCCATCCCTGAACCTCTTTGTCTCCATTTCCAGGGACAGGTAATATAATTTAAAGATACAACACTGTAACAGGCCCTTCTGGTCCATAAGCCGGTACTGCCCCAAATAACTCATGTGACCAATTAACCTAGTAACCCTATACATGTTTGGAACATGGAAGGAATCTGGAGGGCCCAGAGGAAGCTCACATGGTCATGGGGAAAATATGGAAACTCATTACAGACAGCAGTGGATTCAAACTCAGCTCACTGTGCTGACCAAAGTCTATTACAGACCCCACTGGCTCCCACACATACCTGACTATACCTCTCTCATCCTGACACTGTCCCTTCCTACCAGCTCCTGCACCTCCACCACATCTGTTCCCAGGATAGGACGTACAACTCCAGGACATCAAAACTCTTTTTTTTTTAAATATTAAAAGATTCTCTTTCTTGACTAAAGATAGATTCCCCCTTATGTCAATGATAAACCCCCCCCACCACACCCCCAACCCCCCCACCCCCACAGCCACGACAGGCGACACATCACCCTCCCACACCTCAGCCGACTTCAGCATGGTCCCAGCGCCAGTCACAACCCATTCTCTCCTCCTCTCTCCCCTCCCCCATCCCTTCCAGGCCCATGTCCAGATGGGGAAAAGCTTTACCTGCACCTTGTCCAACCTGATCTACTGCACTCAGTGGTCCTGACGTGGCCTTGTCTACATCGGAGACCCCAATCGTAGACCGGGTGGCCATCTCCTTGAACCCCTACACTCTGTATGTGGGTGTGAACGGGAACTCCCCCAACCCTTTCCACACAAACATGCCTGTCCTCAGCCCCAGCCACTGGCAGGATGAGGATGAATATAACCGTAAGCAACAATACATCTTATCGCTCCCAGCCAGCCTCAACCCCTCCCGACCAGCCTCAACCCCTCCCGGCCAGCCTCAACCCCTCCTGGCCAGCCTCAACCCCTCCCGACCAGCCTCAACCCCTCCCGGTCAGCCTCAACCCCTCCCGACCAGCCTCAACCCCTCCCGACCAGCCTCAACCCCTCCCGACCAGCCTCAACCCCTCCCGACCAGCCTCAACCCCTCCCGGCCAGTCTCAACCCCTCCCGATCAGCCTCAACCCCTCCTGACCAGCCTCAACCCCTCCCAACCAGTCTCAACCCCTCCCGACCAGCCTCAAGCCCAACGGCATCAGCATCAAGTCTTCCAACTTTCGGTTACCCCCACATCTGTTGCCTCATCATCTGGCCCACTCCCATTCTCACCTTCATCTCCAGCCTTCCCTCTCCTAGAGGTCTCCCCTCTACCTGTCTACACACCACTCTCTGTCCATACACACCTCAGACCCTCCTCTGCCCTTTCTCAGACCCTCCTCTTTCCCTCATTTTATCTCTCCTTTCTCACTTTAGTTTTGGTAAAAGGCCCTGACCTGAAATGTTAATGAATCATTTCCATTCATGGATCTTGCAGACCTCCTGTATTTCTCCAGTTACTCTTTATTGCCTGAAGCTCTCACTACATGGTTGGACACAGAGTGAAGCCCCCTCCACACCGTCCCATCACACACTCCCAGGGTCAGACACAGAGTGAAGCTCCCTCCACACCATCCCATCACACACTCCTAGGGTCAGACACAGATTGAAGCTCCTTCACACCATCCCATCACACACTCCCAGAGTCAGACCCAGAGTAAATCACCCTCCACTTCGTCCCATCACACACTCCCAAGGTCAGACACAGAGTGAAGCTCCCTTCACACCGTCCCATCACGCACTCCCGGGGTCAGACACAGATTGAAGCTCCCTCCACACCATCCCATCACACACTCCCAGGTCAGACACAGAGTGAAGCTCCCTCCACACCGTCCAATCACACACTCCCAGGGTCAGACACAGAGTGAAGCTCCCTCCACACCATCCCATCACACAGTTCTGGGTTCAGACACAGAGTGAAGCTCCCTCCAGACCATCCCATCACACATTCTCGGGGTCAGACACAGAGTGAAGCTCCCACCAATGTCCGACCACACACTCCAAGGGTCAGACATAGAGTGAAGCTCCCTGCAGGACCTCACATCTCACACCCTTGGGGCAACATCAATATGTTGCTCAGAGACTGAGTGGGGACTTTCTGCAGCCTTGTCTGGTCCCAGAGGAGCAGCCATGTCTGTGGCCGTCCATTGGAGCCTGTGGGGGGAGTGAGGGAGAGACTTTCCATCAATTGTTGCTAGCATGGAGAAGAGCAGACAGTTGCAGGCATGGAGGAGACATCAGATTTTTTTGCTGGGTGTTTGAGCACTGGAATATTATGTATCTCGTTTATTGTGGAGGAATGGTGAGGCTGGGAGTTGCAGAGGTGAGGGGGTCTCATTTTGCAGTGAACTCCTGTGCTGATTCTATCTTCCAGACACAGAGACTTCATCCCACGCCACTTGCCTGGCCCAGAACAGCTGGAGCTGCCTGGATGAAGTTGGCTTTGCCTCAGAATCGTCTCCAGAAGCAGTGCCTGGCAGCTCCATGTTGGCCTGGACAAGCCACCCCAACTGCAAGAAGAATCAATGATGGTTTCAGACTGATAATCGGTCAGTACCGCAAGACTCTGGTAATCCAGCACCCTGGCACCTCTCCTGGCAGATTTTCTGGAATATTGGAGGTTATTCCCATTAATTCCCCAATTCTCTTTTACTTCACACGTGTAAAACTCAGTGTCCTTAAAGCTAGTGGGAGAGTATTCTGGACCCTGGCTCTGTACCACCTCTCCTCTGTTGGCCATCTCAGCCCCTTCTTGAGTACATTCAGTCCACACTCCACTGCGTGACCATCAGTCTTCCCAATGTTCGGAGGCGAGACTATCAGAGGTGTCACATCCATCATCTCCAACCATCTAAACTTTCCTCATTGTGTCTTCCCTCAAGCTTTAACGTCTTTTTCAAAGGGTGGGGTTCAGATCAGGACCACATGTGTGGCCGAGGGTTGCCCTCGAATAGTGTTTTGTCGGATTAGCTGAGAGCAGAGGTGGTGAAGTTGTGATTGGCTCCTTACAAGGCACTGCAGCCAATAAAATTACAGTAGGTGCAGCGAAGAGGCCTTTTTTGGAAGTTCCTCTGCTTGTAAACCAGGTGCGATGGCTGAGCAAAGTGCTGACTTCGAGGTCAGTGCAGGCTTGTGCAGTGGGGATGGTGGTCAGAGCAGAGTAGATCCTCCTGCCTAGGGAGAGTTCCAGTACCCCTGGTGTCTCCACCTGTGGGAAGTGCATCCAACTGCAGCTTCTGACTGAACGAGTCAGGGAGTTGGAGCTGGAGTTGAACCAACTCCAGATCATTGATGAGATTCACAGATGAGAGTTATGGTGATGTGCTCACATCTCAGGCCCAGGCTGCAGGCCATCGGGTGACCACTCAGAGAGGCTAAGGGAACAGGCAGATAATTATCTGGTTATCCCCTCAGTAATAAGTATACTGCTTTAGATACTGTTGGAGGGGTTCGGGGGGAGTGGAGAAGGTCTTTTAGGGCCAGTCGCAGTAGCCGGGTCAGTGACACCATGACTCCAAGGCTCAGGAAGGGTGGGGTTAGGAGATAGTGACAGGTAAATTCTGTAGTGAAGGGGGAAGCGAGATACCACAATGTTGTAATGCCTCCTTGGCACCAGGATTTATCTGAGCGGTTCCAGTATGATCTCTAAGGTGGAGGGGGAGCAGCCAGAGGCTGCTGTGCACATTGGCATCGATGGTATGGGAAGGAAAAGGGATGAGGTTCTAAGGAGTGAACTTAGGGACCTAGGATGGAGATTAAAGAGCAGGACCTTGAGAGTCTGGATTACTCCTGGAGCCACATGCTGGTGAGGTTAGAAATAGAAATGTGTAGCTGAGAAACCAGTGCAGGGAAGGGATTCCCCCTGGATCACCCCTTGGGCAGAGTTGACCTGTACAAGAGGGACAGGTAGTATCTGAACTGGAAGGCAACCAATCATCTGGCAGGGAGGTTTGCTACCCAGGAGGGTTTAAACTAGACTGGCAGGGGGTGAGGCCCTGAGCAGAGATAGGGCAGGAGAGAAGAGGGAGACTAATATTGTACTCGAAGAGAGGAAGTGTGGCGGACAGGTCAGGCAGGATACGGCAATGTGAGAGGAAAGGCCCACGGTTTAGGCCAAGATTGGCAGCTTCAAGTCCCAGGTACAGATACCACAGGGACAATAGAGGGGCAGTAAGGGTACCCGTGAGACTGAGCAACAGTGAATCAATATGGTTGGAAGGATCACTTTGGGGCTGCATTAAAGCCACCCCCCCCTCACCACAAGAGTCACGGCACAGCGGACAGCACAACCACCAGCAACAAGGTTTAAACCCCGCGCTGTCTGTAAGGACTTTGTACATTCTCCCCTTGCCTGAGTGGGTTTTCCCAGGGATGCGGGGGGGGGGCTCTGGTTTCCTCCCACCATTTGAAATGTACCGGGGTGTAGGGGTAATTGGGCAGCACGGGTTTTAAATGGCTGGAATTGGCTTCGACTGTGTTGTAAATAAAAAAACGTCATTGGGAATTGGAGGAGTGGATGTTCAGGGCGATTGCAGATAGCTGTAAGAGTAATAGAGGAGAGTGTCACTGGGAGACTTTAACTTCCCTTCATCCAAGGCCCTGCACTGGGTGCAATTGGTTAAGTGTCCAAGAGAACTACCTCAACCACTAGGGAGGGCACAACACTGGACCTCCTCCAAGGGAACAAGTCAAGTCGAATGACTGAGGTGACAGTGTGGGAGCACTTTGGGACCCGTGACCAGTGTCCACATTAAGGCTGTACCAGTAGGAGAGTTTAACTTCCCTGATAGTAATTGGGACGGCCACAGTCCATAGGATCTGCATGGGGGGGGCACGGTCCATAGGGGCTGCATGGGGGGGGGGCACGGTCCATAGGGGCTGCATGGGGGGGGCACGGTCCATCGGGGCTGCATGGGGGGGCACGGTCCATCGGGGCTGCATGGGGGGGGCACGGTCCATAGGGGCTGCATGGTGGGGGGGCACGGTCCATAGGGACTGCATGGGGGGGGCACGGTCCATAGGGGGTGCATGGGGGGGGGGACATGGTCCATAGGGGCTGCATAGGGGGTGGGGAGGCAGGTACCACACCTGTGTGGTGTGCCTGGATCCAGCTATCAGGGTGTCGTTTAGGAGTTGGGATGTTATGTTGAGGTTGGTATAAGACATTGTGAGGCCAAATTTGGAGAATTGTGTGCAGTTTTGGTCACCGAACTACAGGAAAAATATCAATAAGATAGAAAGAGGGCAGAGAAAATTTACTAGGATGTTGCCCAAACTTCAAGAACTGAGTTACAGGGAAAGATTAAAAACAGGTTCGGACTTTATTCCTTGAAGCGTAGAAGAATGAGGGAAGATTTGATCAAGGTTTCCAAGATTATGAGAGGTATAGACAGAGTGGATGTGAGTTGGCTCTTTCCACTTAGATTGGAGGAGATCAATACAAGAGGACAAGGCTTTAGGGTGAAAGGGTAAAGGTTTAGGGGGAACATTAGGGGGAAGTCTTTCACTCAGAGAGTGGTGGGAGTGTGGAACGAGCTGCCATCTGGCGTGGTGAATGGGGGCTTAATCTTGAATTTTAAGATTGGGTAGATACATGGATGGGAGAGGTCTGGAGGGTTATGGAGTGGGATCAGGGACTAGCGAAATAGTGGTTGGCACAGACTAGAAGGGCCAAATGGTCTGTTTTCTGTGCTGTAGCATTCTATAGTTCTATCAGGGGTCTGGTCCACCCGCCAACCTTTTCAATCAGGTCCAAACACTCGGCATTCTCCATCCAGTCGATGGCTTCCCAGCTCAGTCCTTCCCTGTGGGAAGAAAAAGCAGGGTGAGGCCCAGCACCCAGTGCGACAGAGAATCACCTTTGGCAGTTTTCATGGGCTCAGCCTGAAATCTCACCTGTGGTGTTCCAACTGTTCCAGGGAGAAGATGTGTTTGTTGAAATATTCCTGCAGCTTCTCGTTGGCAAAGTTGATGTTGAATTGTTCAAATCGATTAATCTGTGGGGATAGAGCAGAGTTCTCAGCTAGCCCTCCGCACCCTACACCAGCCTCAGTTCCTCGTCCCCCTTACCCTCCTCCAGTCCTCACCCTTCCTGCTCCCCATTACTCCTCCCTCCACCCTCACCTCATTCCTCACCCTCTTCAACCCCTCACAATACTCACTCCCTCCTCAACCTCCACGGTCACTCCTCACATCTCAGCTCCTCACACCTCAACCCCTCCTCACCCCCCATTTCCTCATTGTCCCAACCCCCATCTTCCTCACCCCTTGCCCCCTTCTCTCACTGTTCCACCCATCCCCACTGCTAAATCTCACTCTCATCTTCACTCCAACACTCCTCAAATCCTCACCTCTGCCACATACTTCAACCCCACCACCCCTCTCACCCTTAACACCCCACCCATTACTCTCTGTTTTCACCTTGCCCATTGATCCGTCGCCTCTCAACCTTTAACTTTGACCTTGAGATGAACCAGATACTGAGGGAGGTTCCACAGACCCTCCTTCATCCTTGGCCCCTGATCAGCCTAGAAATTATTAGGATGCTCCCATCTTCCTCTGCCCCGACCGCCGAGCTCACCTCAAAGTTTTCAAAGCCAAAAATGTCCAGGATGCTGATAGATTTGAAGTCGTCCTTCCCTCTAATTTTATTGTTGATCTTCCTAAGGATGGCGGAGAAGCATTGGGAGTAGAGAGCCATGGAGAGGGAATCCCGGGAGTCAGCAGCCTGGCCAACATGGACAGAGGGTTCAGTGCCAGGATCCAGGAGGGAAACGGGAGCCCAGGGTCAAGGGGCAGTGACCCCTACGCCCGGGGTCAAGGGACAGTGGCCCCTGTGCTCTGTGTTAGCCACATTGTCCCAAGACAATGGTCAGCATGGATATGAGGGGCCAAAGGGCCTGCTTGTCTGCTGTATACCTCCCTGACCCCAAACCATGCGCTGGGATCAGACTAGCTGTGTTCGGAGTCTCAGAGATCTGAGGGTGGGGGCAATAGGATAGGGGTGTATGACAGGGTGGGTTGGGTGGGGTAGGGGTGGATGATGAGGGTGTGGGTGGTGGGGTGGGGGTGGGGATGACGGCCGGCTGTACCCACCTGCTCTGTGGTCAAAGGTGTGCTGATCTCCTCCCCTCTCAGGATCATCGAGCGGTGTGTCAGCACCTCAGCCAGATGGGCAGCATCCAACCCCAACAGCTCACTGAGACAGGTGAGCACTGCAGGGAATGGGAGGGAGGGGTGATGGGGAGGTAGGGGAGAGGGGGTGGAGAGAGAGGGGGGTGGGGGGAGGAGGGGTGGGGGTTAGTATGGTCATTGGTCTTTGAGCAACTTCTTTCCCAGTTTCACATTGATGTTGTACTGGTCTGTCCCCCTAACACCTGACCCTCAACCACGTGAACACTGTCCCCTCTCAGCTATGTGCGCGCACACACATTGTGCAACCATTACCTAAAATAATATAGTGATTAATAATTATACTTATTGAAAGTAATCTTAGCTAACTGCTTCTGTTAAGTGGTTAGTCGGTACAACAAGTTGTTAATCAGAATTTACTATTTTCAAATACGCCAATACAGTTTTATAGCTAATGAGAGATCGGCTAGGCCAAAATTACAACGAAACAGTTTCAAGTTTACGTTTTCACAAGCGCTCAGTGCCCACTGTGACAGAATATTTAGGAATATTTTTGGGAGATAAATTGGAAAAGATAGAGTAGGTTACATCCACACACTTTAAAACAAATCTTATTTGAAAATACTGGAGAATTCATATTATGAGTGATTTTTCAGAAACTGTAAAAATAAATGGGACAATTATCTTTAAAGCAACAAGCAGGAGACATGATGTCTATTGATAGCTCTTTGCAGAATTTTGCAGTGATCACAGAAAGGTCATTAATGGGTTCTTGTTTACCTAAAAACAACAGATGAACTAGAAAACGGACTTCAATTGTTTGCTGGAGAAGGTCAGGAATATTTCAGAGAGAGAGAGAGAGAGAGAGAGAGAGAGAGAGGGTCACACAGGATTTCTGGCAGTTGGAGAGTCAGTGTCTCAGAGAGAGAGGGAGACTGAACAGTGTCAGCCAGGAGAAGCTTGATGGAACTGAAACAGAAGCTCCAGAGTGGTGGACGGCCTACTCTTGTGGTTCATGCAAGAGGAGAAAATGAGCTGTCTGGTGTTTCTCTTGGAATAAGTGGAACAGAAAGGAACTCTGTGTTAGCATGAAAGAAAGATGTTAATATCTGGAGAACCCTGATGGGGCAAGTTTCATCAGCGAGACATTGAGGTGACTAATGGTGGTACCTCAGTTGTGGAAATCTTGGAACTACACATCTCTCTCTGCAAACCCTACAAGAACCTTCCTGAGTGATAAACATTTACCTTTCGAGCACCGAAGCCTGGTGAACTTTATACATGTTAAATTCTGTGCACAGCATAAGAATTGCCTGCAACCAATGAACTTGGAAGAATGAGAAAGTGAGATTGAACTGTGAACCAAAGAACTTAACACACATTACACACACGTGCACTTAGAATTAGAAGGGGGTTAAATTAGGTTCGTTAAAGTTTGATTCTATTTTCATGTTTAAAGATAATTAAAAGCAATTTTTGTTTAAGTAACCATTTGTCATGGTAAATGTCTATTGCTGATGTGTTTTGGGGTCTTTTGGGCTTGTAACACCACAGACTTCCGTCACAGAAAAAGAATTTGCACAGCATATGATTTTTGCATAGTCTGACTACTAACAATTAGAGATAACATTGGGCCCTGACCCCAACCCCCTGACCCCAGCCCACTGACCTTCTTTGTTTGCTATCTGTGCGCCCCCAGCAGTGATGAAGTCGATGTTCCCTAGTTGGAGAACGGCAGACAGCAGCTTGAACACATCCTGGACATCTTCGTCAGTGAAGCCCAGAACCAGCAGGGCACCCTGGGGAAGGAGCAAGTTTTTACCCAGCACCATGTCTCCATCTAACCACAGGTCATCGTGTACCCCTCCACCTCGTCCAACACCTCCTCTATCTTCACCCCTCAACTCCTTCTGTCCCCTCTACCCCTTCCACCCTCATCAACCCTCAGGGTGAGGAACTCCAGTAACATGGGATCCTTTGGGCTGGACACCCCCCAGGGTTGTCCACTCCAGGGTCTCCCCCTCAGATTGTCCACCCCAAGGATATCCACCCATCCCCCATGGTCTCTGCCCCCCCGGGTCTCCCAACCCGCTCAGGATCTCCATCCCCATCCCCCCACTGTGTCTCCCCTGTGTCTCACTCCCCCACTCAGGCTCCATCCCCCTCTGTGTACCCCCCCAGGGTCTCCATTTAACACCCCCCAAGGGTATCCCCATGCCCCATGGCCTCCATTCCACCCCGGGTCTTCCCCCATCTCCCCTGCATGGTCTCCATTACCCCCTCCAGAGTCTCCCCCGTCAGGGCCTCCATTTATTCCCCTGGGTATCCTCCTTCCCCATGGACCCCATTTCCCCCCCAGGGTCTCACCCCCCATAGGGTTTTCATTTCCCCCCCACCCCCCGACTGAGGACATCTGTGTTCTCTCTCCCACTCACCATCACTTTCTCAAACAGCAGCTTGTCCTCCAGACCTGCTCCATCGGACGGCTGCAGGTATCGGAAGTCCACCGTTCCGGCCAAACCCAGGGCCGCTGCCCCATGTTCAGAGCACATGGATGGAAGGAGGAGAGAGGCAGAGGGAATGGGACAGCAAGAGAGAGGGGGGAGAGAAGGAGGGGGGGAGAGAGATGGATGAGACAGTTGAGTCAACTAGCTCTGAACCCATCCACCTTCAACTCCTTTCCACCCCCCATCCTCCCACTGCACACATCACCTCTCTCTGCCTGGTGTACCCTGCCAAACTCCATTACACCCCACACCCACAGCCCATATCTCATACCCACTCCCCCATTCCAATTTACCTGGGTAGCATCCCCACTCAACCTGTTGTTCTCACCCAGAAGATGAACTTCAGTTTGAACCTCAAATTACTGGGAAATGATTTGTGAATTTGGCATGGGTGGATTTCCATCACAGACATTGCAGTAACGGGACTCTACCTGCCACTTTCCCGCACATCGCCAGTGACCCGGGTTCAAATCCCGCACTGTCTGTGAAGAGGTAATATGTTCTCCCCGTGTCTGCATGGGTTTCCTCCGGGGGCTCCAGTTTCCTCCAGCCCTCCAAAACGTACGGGGGTTGTAGGTGAATTGGGGTGGAATTGGGTGATATGGGTCTCAATGGCTGGAATCACCCACCTCTCCTTCCTCCTAAACCTGCCACTTGAGATGTTTCCTTCTTCACCAACTTCATTTCCTATTAAGCGCCTCCCCACAATGTATAGGACACATATTACCTGTTCTTTGTTCCCCACTGAATACTGCTCATGCCACTGTATTCCTCCAATGGATTGTGTGTCGTTCCCTGCACATTTACACAGTTGACAGGCCACCCATTGCTAGTTCCCTACACTTCTCATATACCTTTACTCAACCCTCAATGTTCCTCAACATCCAGGGTCTGTGTCTCTGATACCCCAGATCTCACCCTAACAGGAACACGATGGCCCTGAACTCTGGCCATTCTTCTCTGAACACTGCCCTCACTGTACAGATTTAAACGAAGATTGGATAGTTACGTGGATGGGAGGGGTATGGAGGGCTATGGTCTGGGTGCAGGTCAATGGGACTGTGCAGAATAGCTTGGTATGGACTAAATGGGCTGAAGGGCCTGTTTCTGTGCTGCAGTGTTCTTTGGTTCTATCTGGACCTATCTGCAAGTAGATGCTCCTAGCTTTGTCGTAGTTTAACATCATCGTCTTCCCCCAAGTCAACACCTGTCCCCCCCCCCATTGTTTTCCATAACCAGTTTGAGATTTGAGTTATGGTCACTATCTACAAAATGCTCCCCATTCACATTCCTTCCACCTGATTGACTACATTCCCCAAAGCAGGGTCCAGAAATGCTCCTTCGCTCAACAGTCTCACCTGGACACATGCCAAACATTCAACCCTCTCTGAGCCTTTAACACCCAGGCAATCCCTCTTCCTACTTGGGAAGCTGAAATCCCCTGCGACCATAACTTTATTTTTGCAACACATCTCTGCTACTTGTTTCCAAATCGGTTCCTCTATCACCTGTTGACTGTCAGGCGAATGTGACTCCTCCCCTTCCCCCCCCCCCTCACCAGTCCTGCCTGCCTGTCAACCATGTCTCAGTGAGGCCACAGACTTGTCGACCCGATGTTAACTGAAGATTTGAGTCGATGCACCTCACCAGCTAACTCCTCACATTAAAATGAATACAGTTAATCCTTGCAACGCATTTCCCCTCCTGACTTTGGTTCTGTCCCATCAGGCCCAATATGAAAAGCCTTTGGGAATATCCTCCCTCTCTGCTGGCGGGATTCGGCCACACCAAGTCTGCTGATGGAGTGGTCTCAATGGAGAGCAGCCAGTCCCCTAGCAAGGTGTGGGGTGGTGGTCACTTGGTTCAGGCCGCGGAGTCACAGGGTCCTGGTGGCATACTGATATGTGGGGCCCTGGGGGCAGTCCAAGCTGCGGGGTCCAGGGGCGAACCGAACCACGGGGTCCTGGGGACGGACCCTCCTCACCTTTCTGCCGAGGCTCCAACCCAGCCAGGAGTGCGTAGAAGATGTGATAGTTCCTCTCAGATGGGTTCTGTCTCACCACACGATTCTGGAACGGAGACGCGATAATCAGTGTTTGCCTTGACCCCTGGCTGGGTGGTAGTGGATGGTGTGGGGTGGTGTGAAGCGTGGTAGTGGTTGAGGGGGGGGTGTGACTGCAAAGTGAGGCCAGGGGCAGGAGGGTCAGCACAGGGGTAGAGGGAGTGACCACATGGACATCGCTGGCCCCCGACTGTTCGGGAAGTCCGCCACTGAATGATCGTGTGTTTCCATGGATACCAATAAATTTCCAGAAAGTTCAATCTGAGTCATGGAACTGATTCAGGAGGCCGTTTGGCCCATCAAGTCCATGCCAGCCCCCAGTCATGTTCTCCTCAGCCCCATCCCTACCCTCTCCTCATTGCTCCTCAGACTCTTCCCTCTGCCATGCTGATCCAGAGGGAACAGGGACACGGGGAAGGGGGGGACAGGGACACGGGGAAGGGGGGACAGGGACACGGGGAAGGGGGGACAGGGACACGGGGAAGGGGGGACAGGGACACGGGGAAGTGGGGACAGGGACACGGGGAAGGGGGGACAGGGAGGGTGCACAGGGGCACAGAGGGGACGGGGACACGGGGACAGGGAGGGGGACACGGGGACAGGGACGGGGACACAGGGGGGCACAGGGACACGGGGGGACAGGGACACGGGGGGACAGGGACACAGGGGGACAGGGACACGGGCGGACAGGGACACGGGGGGACAGGGACACGGGGGAGGGACAGGGACACGGGGGAGGGACAGGGACACGGGGGAGGGACAGGGACACGGGGGGAGGGACAGGCACACAGGGGGAGGGACAGGCACACGGGGGGAGGGACAGGCACACGGGGGGAGGGACAGGCACACGGAGGGAGGGACAGGCACACGGAGGGAGGGACAGGCACACGGAGGGAGGGACAGGCACACGGAGGGGGGGGACAGGCACACGGAGGGGGGGGGACAGGGACACGGAGGGGGGGCAAGGACATGGAGGGACAGGGAGAGAGCAGGGAGGGGGACGGAGACAGGGAGCAGGGAGGGGGACAGGGACAGGGAGGGGGACAGGGACAGGGAGGGGGACAGGGACAGGGAGGGGGACAGGGACAGGGAGGGGGACAGGGACAGGGAGGGGGACAGGGACAGGGAGGGGGACAGGGACAGGGAGGGGACAGGGACAGGGAGGGGGACAGGGACAGGGAGGGGGACAAGGACAGGGAGGGGGACAGGGACAGGGAGGGGGACAGGGACGGGAAGCGGGTAGTGGGACAGGGACAGGGAGCGGGAAGGGGGACAGGGACAGGGAGGGGGACAGGGATGGGGAGCGGGGAGTGGGACAGGGACAGGGACATGGAGGGACGGGGACGGGGAGATGGGTGTGGGAATGATGGGGAGACTAGAGGCAGACTCCAGACCTCATCACCGAGCCCACCTCTGCAGCAGACACACTGGAGGAAATCCTGCTGATGCCAGGGTGTGGAGCATAAAACTGCTACAGAAACTCCACAAGTCACACAACATCCCTCAGAAGTAAACGGAAGGTGAGGTTTCAGGTCCAAGCCCTTCATGGGGATTGCAGGTGCCCAAATTAGAATGTGGAGGGGGAGAGGAGTACGGGGAAGAGCGTGGGCCAATGGGTCAGAGATAGGAGGTGGATACAGGTGGGAGGCAAGAGAACAAGGCTGAGATGTGATGGGAGGGGGCACCTCTGTGATCGGAGAAGGAAGTGAAGGGGTGTGGAGACTGTGGAAAGGACATAGAGGAAGGGCATTGACAGAAATTGGAGATCGATATTGAAGGTGTTAGGAAACTGCTGAAATTACAGGAATACCCCACCCAGAGACACAGGGGACAACATGGGACTGGTGGGAGGGAGAGAGGATCGAATGGGTTTCGTGCTGGGACCCCAGATGTGCGGCGATTGGAATGTGGGCCTCAGATGTAATCAGTCCATGTTTGTTCATGATAAAGATCGATGACGGTGTAGGCTACAGGGAGGGTGAGACGTTCCTGGTGGGAGTGGTGAGAGACCGAGAGGGACCTGGGGACTTCCAGTGAACCATAGAGCATTCACAGGAGAGGAAGATAGCCGCCATTATTGTGAGATTCAAGAAAGTCCTTCCCAATTCTACAAGACTCTGGTGAGACCATGTCTGGAACATCTGATTTCCCGCCCCATGGAAGGATGTGCCTACAGTGCAGGAAGGACTTGTCCCAGGATGGGATATTGGTCCCATGAAGCAAGGTTGGGCAGACTAGGCCAGAACTGTCTTAACTTCACAAGATTGAATCGATCTCTTTGAAATATACACAGCACTTGTAAGGTTAGATGCAGGGCCGATGCTTTTCTCTGGCTGAGTTGTCCAGAACAGTGTCACCATCTCAGAGTCACAGATGGATGAAGTTCCTGATCTACAGGTAGGAGATTTTCGACTGTGGAGGTTCAGTAAAGGAGCTTATTCAATATTCTAGAGATGAAGGGATTGAACTTCCTTGGGTTAAAGCTGAGGCCAGGGTTTCACAGAGTGGAGCAAGGAGACGCTGAATGCCTTACCCCTTATGTAGTGTTCTCTGGGGTGGTTCTGGGTTAGAATGTGTGACACTGTTGCAATGTGTTCCCACTTCCCCGACGTGGGCACAGCTGGCAGTGTGGGCAGTGGGTGGTGTGGGCATGCTGAGCGTGCAGTAACCGCTGAGCGTGCGGGAACTGCTAATGGGAGATTGTGTAAAATGGAAATGCTGTTTTGTTTGGGGTTGATGGTTCAAGGAAGAGATGAAGGTACATGCAGATTGCCCTGGTATCAGGGGGAGCTGATGCTCCCACTCCCTGACCTGATTTTACTGGGTTTGGACAGAGGGGTAATAACAAGGCTGGGAGAAGGGAGAGGTGGGACTAACCCCTCGGGCCTTCTGCAATTCCACATCGTATAAACTGAACCGAGTCTGTCGCACACTCACCTTCTCCAGCAGATCTGGGCCACTCATTAAGGATTTTAACAGGACGACTCTGTTTAATCATCTCACTCAGGAGGGGAGGAACTTCACCATCAACCACTCTCAATCCCATTGGAAAGAATTGCCACTAACATTGATAGGGAGGGTAAATTGCATTAAAATTAATGTCTTCCCAAGGATACAATACCAATTCCCTTAACAGAGAAATTCTTCAATGAACTAAAGAGAATAATAAGGATATTCTTGTGGAAAGAGGGGAAACCGAGGATAGTGTTAGATAAATTAACAGAGAGGTACAACCAAGGTGGTTTGCAGTTACCAAACTTTAAAAATTATTATAGAGCAGCACAATTAAGGTATTTATCAGATTTTTATCAGACAAGGGAAAAACCAGATTGGACTAAGATAGAACTAGATAAAATAGGGGAGAAGGTACCGGAACATGTACTTTATTAGTGGGATGAAAAACTGGTACAATATAAAAGTTCACCAGTATTGTATCATTTACTCAATATATGGAAGAAGATTCACTTAGAAAGGAAAAAAACAAATAACCAACTACCAAAATCATTATTGATGCAAAATCAGCTAATCCCTTTTACAATAGATAACCTTTTCTTTAGAGAATGGGAGAAAAAAGAAATTAAAAGAATAGAAAATTGTTTTTTAGGAAATAATTTATTAACATTTGAACAAATGAGGTACAAATATGGTATAACTCACGGTACAGTGTTTGCATACCACCAACTGAAAAACTACTTGAAGGACAAATTGGGAAGCAGGCTGAGATTACCAGAAGGAAGCAGCTTTGAATATGTGATTACAGACACAATGATAATTAAAAGATTTATAACAAACATGTACATCAAACTGCAAGAGAAAGAGAACGAGGAAACAAGCTGTAAACCCAAACAAACGTGGGAAAAAGATTTAAAAATAAAGATAAAAAATGAAATATGGGAAAAGTTATGATCTGGAACTATGAAGAATATAATAAACACGAGGTTACGTATGATACAATATAATTGATTACACAGGCTATACATCACACCCCAAAAGTTAAATAAATGGGACCCAACAGTATCAGACAGATGTTTTCGCTGTAAGAAGGAAACGGGAACAACAGGACATGCAATTTAGGCATGTGAGAAAGTGGAAAAGTTTTGGGAAGATCTAAATCAGGTATTAAATAAAATCACACAAAGCAACATCCCAAAAAATCCAGAGATCTTTCTTCTAAGTAATATAAGAAGTAAAGAATTAGGCCTCAAACTGGATGAAGTGCAAGAAAGATTTATTATGATAGCCTTAGCTGTAGCAAAAAAATGTATAATGTCATCTTGGAAATCGGAAGAGAGCCTGAGAATACAGCAATGTTACATGGAAATGAATAAATGTATTCCATTGGAAAAAATAACATATAATTTAAAAAATAAAGTCACATTATTTGAACAAATTTAGGAACCGTACATGGAACACAACAGGGAGGGCCTACTGCGGACCTCCACCCCCTAAAATGACAGAAGGAGAAGAGGACGAAATGAACTGACCCAGTGGGTAAAAGTAGATGACACAATTTTCTTGTTTATTTTCATCGTGTGATGACATTGTTTAATGGGTTTATTGTATCGTATATGTTAAACGTTTAATGGGTTTGGAGGGGGATGGGAAGGAGGGAGGGAACGTAGGGGGGAAAAAAGGGGAGAAAATGCCACTGTGTATATTTAAGATAGAAATGTTTGTACGTATTTTGATTGATATGGTTCACAGTGTGAAAAATAAAATTTTTTTTTAAAAAATCCACTCTCAATCCACCCCAATCATCCCTGGCCATTCCCTGTGGCAGTTCATGGGTGGGACTGGAGGATGTGTCAGAGGTCAAGAGAAGTGGGAGGGATGAGTGCAGGCTTGAGGTAAGGATACAGTCGACAATGCTTCCGCCATGAATGTTCCCATTCTCAGAGAAATGAAGCTGGATAAATTTCCCAAATCGACTTGAGTTGTTGTTGTACACGGTCTTGGCATTCCCAAATGCTTCCATCACCGGGCTGTTGGAGAGATTAACCCTGTTATTGTGGAACTGGTGGAAGCTTATATTGTCAGAGTACACACGCGACATCTTATACAACCCTGAGATTCTTTTTATATATATATATATATATATATACCTCATACATACACACACAAAATGAGGAATGTAAACAAAGAAAGAAACTGAAATACAGAAATAAATATCCAGTAAAAAAAATAAAGTGCAAAGTCAGAGCCCTTAAATGAGTCACTGATCGAGTTTGTCGTTGAGGAGTCTGATGGTGGAGGGGGAGCAGCTGTTCCTGTACCAGAGTACCACAGGGCTGTGTTCTTAACCTCCTGCTGTACTCACTTTACACCTACGACTGTGTGGATCAGTACGACAGTAATTCTAAATTTGCCGACGATCCCACGGTGGTTGGTTGTATAAAGGAAGGGGATGAGTCAACATACAGGAGGCAAATTGAAAACATGGCTGAATGGTACAACAACAACCTTGCACTTAATGCCACCAAAACTAAGGACCTGATTGTTGATTTCAGGAAGGGTAATCCAGGTGTATATGATCCAGTGATTATTGGAGGGTCAGAGGTGGAGAGGGTGAGAAAATTTAGGTTATTGGGAGTCAATATCTCGGAGGATCTTTCCTGGACCCAACACCCAAATCGCATTGTGAAGAAAGCTTGTCAGTGCCTCTACTTCCTCAGGAGTTTGTGGAGGTTTGGTACGACACCAGAAACTCTGGCAAAATTCTACAGAGGTGTGGTGGAAAGTGTGCTGACCGGCTGCATCATGGTCTGGTACAGGGACACCAATATCCCTGAGTGTAAAGCCCTCCAAAAGGTAGTGGACACAGCCCAGGACATCACAGGCAAAACCCTCCCCACCATTGAGAACATCTACAGGGAACACTGCCGTCGGAGAGCAGCAGCAATCATCAAGGATCCACACCACCCAGCACCCGCTCTGTTCTCGCTGCCACCATCAGGAAAGAGGTTTCGGTGCCACCAGACTCGCACCACAAGGTTCAGGAACAGCTGCTCCCCCTCCACCATCAGACTCCTCAATGACAAACTCAATCAGGGACTCGTTTAATGACTTTGACTTGTGCACCTTATGGATTTTCTTTTTGTTCTCTCTGATGTTATTGGACTCATTGATGCACCATCAGTAATTCCAAAAGATTAGAAGTTATGTAAAACAGAAATCATTTTATTAGTAATAGAATGGAGGCGCGTCCATGCTGGTTGACTGTTCTGAACTGGGGAGGGGACAGTCACCTTTATTCAGGAGTCTGTAGGAGGAGCTACAGGTATAGTCGGCCAATAGGCGTGTCCAGGCAGCTAAACATGCAGCGGTTTACTACATTCACCCCTTGTTTTAAAAAGAGTCCGCTGGGGTGAAGTGAATTATGTGTTATTATAACTTAAGTTTTTCAGATGGTCTGATCTGCAACTATCGATTCCTGGACAATCTGGAACACCTATATGTGATCGTTGGCGTCAGCTTGGTGGATGTGCAGCAATGAGTCTGGCATGCCAGTCACTGGGGCTCGGGTAACATGCTGTGGCGCTGGTGCATCATGGGTAACGATAGGTGAAGGGGGTGTTGGGTGATCGGTAATAGTCTCAGGAAACCCTGAGGGTGCCAGGTCCGTAACAGAGACAGTGTCCTCATGCCCATCAGTGTACACCACATAGGTGTATTGGGGTTGACGAGGAGGAGATGGACCCTTTCTAGCAGTGGGTTGGACTTATAGCTCCTCATGTCCTTCTGGAGTAGGACTGGCCCTGGGGACTTCAGCCAGGCCAGCAGTGTGGACCCTGAAGTGGATTTCCTTGGGAAAGAAACCATTCTTTCACGTGGAGTGGCCATGGTGGCTGTACATGGAAACGATCTGATTGAGTGGAGTGTCTCTGACAGACAGAGGCTTCAGGGAGTAGAGTTAGATACAGTTAAGATTACTAGAGAAATTGTGCTAGGTAAATTGAATGGATTAAAGATAGATAAATCTCCCGGACCAGATGAGGTGCACCCACGGGTTTTAAAAGACGTGGCTTTGGAGATTGTAGATCCATTGTTGACAATCTTCCAGAAATCAATAGCCTCTGGCGTGGTTCCAGGGGATTGGAAGGTTGCAAATTTGGTTCCATTGTACAAGAAAGGTGGGTAACAGAAAAAAGGAAACTATAGGCCTATAAGTCTGACATCAGTGGTTGGGAAGATATTAGAGTTAATCCTCAAGGATGGAGTTATGAACTACTTGGAGAGGTGCCGCACATGAGGCTACTTAATAAGATGAAGGTCCAAGGAATTACAGGGATGATATTAGACTGGATAGAAAATTGGCTGATAGGCAGAAAGCAAAGGATTGAAATTAAGGGTTCCCATTCTGGATGGCTGCCTTTAACTAATGGTGTTCCGCAGGGGTTGGTCTTGGGGCCATTTACAATTTATATTAATGATTTGGATTGTCGTATGAATGGTTTTGTGGCCTAATTTGCGGATGACACCAAGATAGGTGGCGGAGTAGGAAGTGTAGTCAAAACCGTAAAGTTGCAGAGCGACGTGGACAGATTAGGAGACATATGGCAAAATTATGGCAGATGAAATACAATGTTGAGAAATGTTCGGTTCGACATTTTGGCCACGGAAATAAACAGGCAGAGTATTATTGGATGGGGAAAAAATTCAATCCTCGGAAGTGTAAAGGGACCTGGATGTCTTCGTGCAGGGAAACCTAAAAGTTAATGACCAGGTGGGATTGGTAGTGAAGAAAGCGAATGCTATGTTGCCATCATTTCGAGAGGTATTGTGTTTAAGAGTAGAGAGATGTTAATGAGACTCTATGGGGCAGTAGTGAGACCCCATTTGGAGAACTGTGTGCAGTTTTTGGCCCCCCTATCTTAGAAAGGATTTGATGTTGCTGGAGAGGGTGCAGAGGAGATTTACTAGGATGATTCCTGGAATGCAGGGGCTAACGTACGAGGAGCATTTGGCAGCTCTTGGATTGTATTCATTGGAGTAGAGGAGAATGAGAAGAGATCTCATAGAGGCATTTCGAGTATTGAAAGGTTTTGACAGAGTGAATGTGGGTAAGATGTTCCCCTTGATGGGTGAATCGAGGACAAGGGGTCACAGTCTTAAAATTAGAAGTTGTCCAATTAGAACAGAGATTAGGAAGAACTTCTTTAGTCAGAGGGTGGTGGATCTGTGGAACTCAGTGCCGCACAACGCAGTGGAGGCCAGATCATTGCTAAACAGAATATGGATAAGTATCTCATTAGTGAGGGTATCAGGGGATATAGGGAAAAGGCTGGAAATTGGAACTAGGTGTGAACATAGTTCAGCTTAGTGTAGAGTCACGGAACAGACTCGATGGGACTAGTGCCCTATTTCTGCTCCTTTATCTTGTGATCTTGTAACATCTTGGCAGCGGGAGAATGGATTTTGCTCTGAAAAAATCTGTATGTTTTGACCGTTGGTTCACCTCAAAAGGAATAAATAATGATTTTGATAGATTGAGAAAATTGATGTTAATTTAGGAAATTAAAAAGTGTGTCCCAAATGAGATTAAATGATACCTGGATGAGAGAAACGGGTGGATATGGTGGCAAACGGCTAGATTAGCGGATTAATTTGCCCTAATTCACAAAACTACATTTCAGAATAATGAGCCTGTTCAGAAGGTTAATGTGGAGCAGGATAGTAAACCTGAAATTGTCTGGAGAAAATGTTAAGAGAAAAGATGAAGGTAAGGTGGGAAAGGACAGAACTTCTGGATTTGATTGTCATTTTTGTAAGAAACCTAGTCATGTTATTGCGAATTGTCTAGTATTGAAAAAGAGATGAGAAAAGAAGGTTTACCAGAAGTGTGTATTCAGACAGTTGAATTTAAGGAGAGCAGATGTTCCAAACCTGGTAAGGGTGTCATAGATGTTTCCAAACCTTCTGAGTCAGAGGGTTTGGTTTCAGTAAAGGAGGGAGAATCACAGGTTCCAGTTAAAATTCTTAGAGATACTGGGGCTGCTCAGTCATTGTTGTTGAAAAATGTTTTAACTCTTAATCAAAAGACTGACACAGAGGAGATGACTTTGATTAAAGGTGTTGGAGGTGAGGTAGAGTCAATATTTCTTCACAACGTTGTGCTAAATTCAGAATTTGTTAATGGACCTGTTGTAGTGGGAATAATTTCAAAGTTACCCATGCAGGGTGTCTCGTTTTTATTAGGGAATGATTTGGCAGAGGATAGAGTTGGGTCAGTTTTGAGATGAACAAATCAGCCTAGTCAGGATGAGGTGAAAGAGGATTGTGAGATATATCCTGCATGTGCTGTAACAAGGTCTTTGGCTAAGAAAATGATGAGAGCTGAAGAAGATCCAGTTGATAGAGACTTGCCCAGTACTCCTGAAATTGTTTTGAAAGAACAGGATTATTGTGAGAGTAAGAATTTCTCTTTGACAAGGAAAGAGTTAATTCAGTAACAGAAAATAGATACAGATCTTATTGAATAAAGCAGTAAGTGAACAGGAGATCAAAGAAATGGCTTGTGGATATTACTGGAAGGTGAATTGTTGATGAGGAAAATGGAGACCTCTTGATATTCCTGCTAAATGTAGAGTGGGGGGGGGGGGGGGGTGGGGAGGATTCATCAGGTGATTGTTCCTAGAAATGACCGGAATGAAATTTTAAATCTAGCCCACAGTACACCTTTGGGTGGTCATCTTGGAGTAAAGAAAACCATGAATAGGATTTTGAGTCCATTTTTCTGGCCTGGTTTGAAGAAGGATGTTGTAAATTGGTGCCAGACATGTCACTTTGGTCAGGTTGCGGGGAACCCTAACCAGGGTCCTCCAGTAGCTCCATTACAACCTATTCCTATTGTTGGGGAACCTTTCACTAGGGTTATTGTGGATTGTGTCGGTCCCCTGCCTAAAACAAAGTCTGGGAATCAGTACTTATTAACAATGATGTGTACGGTGTCGAGATTTCCATAGGCTATACCATTAAGAAATATTAAAGCCAAAACGGTGATATCCAGAGTGATCAGGGATCTAACTTGATGTCTGGGTTGTTTCAACAGTTAATTTATGAGTTGGAAATAAAACAGATCACTTCACCTGCATACCATCCTGAAACTCAGGGAGCTTTTCATTCACTCTTAAAAATATGATGAGGATTTATTGTCTGGAGAATGGAAAAGATTGGGACGAAGGTATTCATTTACTGTTAATTGCAGCAAGGGAGACTGTGCAGGAGTCATTGGGTTTCAACCCTTTTGAAATTGTGTTTGGACGTCAGGTTAGAGGCCCTTTAATGTTGATAAAAGAACAGTGGGTTAATGAGAATGTGCAGTTGGACTTGCTGGATTATGTTTTTAAATTTAAAGATAGGTTACAAAAAGTGTAGACTTTGGCTCAAGAGAATTTAGAAATGGCTCAGGGTAAAATGAAGAGTTTATTTGACAGGAAAGCTCAAGTGAGGAATTTTAAGACAGGAAGTAAAGTTTTGATTTTGTTTCCAATACATGACAACAATTTGAGAGCTAGATTTTCTGGACCATAAGTAGTTAAATCAAAAATGAATGAAGTTAACTATGTTGTTAACACTCCAGATCCAAGGAATAAAACTCAGGTTTGTCACATAAATACTGTATGTTGAAACATTATTATGAGGATAAGGGTAGAGGAGAACGATCTGTATCAGAAGTGTTGGTTGTTGACAGGATTGAGGAAGTTATGGATCGTAAGATTATGGAAACAGTATTTTGTGAGGGTAACCTTAAAGAAACCATGGTTCCTGTGCATCTGTTTAACTCAGCAATTTTGGAAAATTTGGAGAAAAGGTTAGGCCATCCTTAGACACAAGAACAGATGCAGTTTAAATAATTAACTTTGAAATAAGCAAATTTGTTTCCTGATGTGCCAAAAAGGAAGTCAGTGATTTATCATGATGTGGACGTGGGAGAAGCAAGTCCCATAAAACAACATCCATATAGAATAAATGTTCAGAAAAGTAAAATCATGGATCAGGAGGTGGAACACATGTTGAAAAATGATATTATTAGACCTTCAAATTCAGATTAGAGTTCTCCTTGTGTTCTGGTACCTAAACAAGATGGAACTGTTAGGTTCTGTACAGATTACAGGAAGGTTAATTCAGTGACTAAAACAGATGCTTAACCTATTCCAAGAATAGGTGACTGTATTGATAAAATTGGGAAAGCTAAATTTCTTACTAAGTTGGATTTGTTGAAGGGTTACTGGTGTGTGCCTCTAACTGAGAGAGGAAAGAATATTTTGGCTTTTGTTACTCCATCTGGTTTATACGAATACGAGTCATTTTTTGTAAAGAATGCCCCTGCAACATTCCGAAGGATGATTGTTTGATAAGTGTTGACACACACAGATGCTTACATTAATGTCTTGGTCACAAAAGAGACACATGGGAAGAACATCTGAGGGAACTGAACAAATTGTTTGCAAGACTCTCCAAAGCAAACTTAACTGTCAATTTAGTGAAAAGTACATTTGGACATGCTACTATAACATATATGGTTCATGTAGTTGGCCATGGCAAAGTTGCACCCATTCAAGCTAAGGTGAGTGTAATTTCTGAATTTCCTATTCCCAATGCCAAGAAAGCAGTGAGAAGGATTTTAGGAAAGGCAGGATATTATAGAAAATTTTGGTGAGGTTGCTCTTTCCAATCTTTTGAAGAAAGGGAAGAAATTTGTGTGGACTGAAGTTTGTCAGGGATCAAATAACCATATTACCATATAACCACTTACAGCGCAGAACAGGCCTGTTCGGCCTTACTAGTCCATGCCGTAACAAATCCCCACCCTCCTAGTCCCACTGACCAGCACCCGGTCCATACCCCTCTAGTCCTCTCCTCTCCATGTAACTATCCAGTCTTTCCTTAAATGTAACCAATGATCCCACCTCGACCACATCTGTCGGAAGCTCATTCCACATCCCCACCACCCTTTGCGAAAAGAAATTTCCCCTCATGTTCCCCTTATAATTTTCCCCCTTCAATCTTAAACCATGCCCTCTAGTTTGAATCTCCCCCACTCTTAATTGAAAAAGCCTATCCACATTTACTCTGTCTGTCCCTTGTAAAATCTTAAACACCTCGATCAAGTCCCCTCTCAATCTTCTACGCTCCAGAGAAAAAAGCCCTAGTCTGCACAACCTTTCCCTGTAACTCAGACCCTGAAATCCTGTCAACATTCTCGTGAACCTTCTCTGCACTCTCTCTATTTTGTTTATATCTTTCCTATAATTTGGTGACCAAAACTGTACACAGTACTCCAAATTTGGCCTCACCAATGCCTTGTACCATTTCATCATAACCTCCCTACTCTTGAATTCAATACTCCGATTGATGAAGGCCAACATTCCAAATGCCTTCTTCACCACACCATCTACCTGAGTATCAGCCTTTTTTTTTTAAATTTTTTATTTTTCACACCATAAATCACAATAGCCATGATATACACTTTTTCTTTTCCACACATTTACAGTGACTTTTTTCTCCCTCCCCCCTCCCTCCTCCCAAGCCACCCCCCCACCCCCCCCCCCTCTCATCCATTTTAGGTATACAATCTAGGTTGCATTAATTCAGTTAGACAATGTTGTCATTCAACAAAAATACACCAGAAATTCTACTGAGTCCATTTACCTGAGTATCAGCCTTGAGGGAACTATTTACCACAACTCCTAAAACCCTTTGTTGCTCTGCACATCTCAATAGCCGACCATTTAATGCATATGACCTATTTAGATTTGCCTTTCGATCTGACTGGCACGTAAAGATCCTGTACTCTAAATATCTCTTCTTTAAAAAAAATCTCCTCTACATCCTTTCCAGAATAAAGATCAGCCCATACAATTTTCTTCAAATCCCTTCTCATTTCTTCAAATCTGGCCTTCCTCCACTCGAAGACCTTCAACCTCAGACCTGACCTATCCCTTTCCATATTTCAGTTGAAGCTAATGGACCCCTGATCACTGGATCCAAAGTTCTCACCAACGCACACTTCCGTCACTTGCCCTATTCCGTTCCCTAATAATAGATCTAACACTGCCTCCCCTCTAGTAGGCACCTCAACATACCGCTGTAAAAAGCAATCCTGCACACATTGTACAAAGTCTAAGCCATCCTGCCCTCTCACTGATTGGGTTTCCCAATCCCTGAGGCAAATCCACTAGACACCGACCTCCAATTCGACAAATAATTTTCTACCGCTACTCTCTGGCATCTCCCATCTAACCATTGTTGAATCTATTTCACACCTTCATCATTAATACCTAATGCCTGAACCTTCCTTACCAACCTCTTATGGGAACCTTATCAAAAGCCTTACTAAAGTCTAAATAGCATCCACCTCCTTCCCCTCATCAACCATTTTCAAAAGCTGCTTGAAAAACTCTATAAGATTTGTTAAACATGATCTATCACACACAAAACCATGTCCTAATCAATCCCTGTCTTTCCAAATAATTGTATATTCCATCTCTATTAACACTCTCCATTAATTTACCTACCTCTGACGTTAGACTTACAGGCCTATAATTACCAGGTTTACATTTAAAACCATTTTTTAAATCAGTGGAACAACATGAGGAGCCACCCTCCAATCCTCCGGCACCTCCCCCGTGGTCAGTGACATTTTAAATATTTCTGTCAGAGCCCCCACTATTTGTACACTAACCACCCTCAGGGTCCAAGGGAATATCTTGTCAGGTCACAGAGATTTATCCACCTTTATTCTCCTTAAAATAGCCTCCTCATTGATCTGTATATTTTCCGTGACCTCACTACCAGATTTCCCCACTTCACCTGATCAATATTCCTTTCCTTAGTGAAGTCCTTAGTCTTCCAACTTCTCACATAACCTACTCCTCTGATCCTCAAGGGGCTCAAATTTATCCCTCGCTATTCTTTTACTTTTAATGTACCTGTAGAAACTCTTTGAATTTATTTTTACCTTGCCTGTCAAAGCAGCCTCATCTCTCCTTTCAGCCTTTCTAATTTCTTTTTACACTCCATCTATTCCCCACTGTCTCTACCTGTTGTCCACATCCCTCTTCCTCCGAACCAAATTCCCAATATCCTTTGAAAACCAAGGCTCCCTATATTTTCTAACATTTGCTTTAATCCTCACAGGGACAGACCGACTCTACTCTCAAAATTTCCCCTTTGAATATCCTCCATTTATCTGTTACAGCCTTCCCTGAAAATAAATTATCCCAATCCTTTCGCATCTCCTTGAAATTTGCCTTATTCCAAACAAGAATCTCAACCTTAGGCCCAGCCCGATCTTTCTCCATAATTAATCTAAAACTAATAGTATTATGATCACTAGACCCAATGTGTTCCCCAACGCAAACCTCTGTCACCTGGCCTATCTCATTCCCGAATAGGAGATCCAATACAGTCCCCTCTCTAGTCGCTTCTTCTATGAATTGATTCAGAAAACTTTCCTGAACACATTTGACAAACTCCAACCCATCCAGCCCTTTTACAGGATGGGTGTCCCAGTCAATGTGTGGAAAGTTAAAATCTCCAACAATCACCACCTTATGTTTATTACACATATTTGCTAACTCCTTACAAATTCCCTCAGCCCATTAGGGGGTCTATAATACAGCCCCTTTAGTGTTTTCATGCCTTTCCCATTCCTCACTTCCACCCAAATAGCCTCACTGCACCAGCCCCCCAATCTATCCTGCCATAGCCCTGCTGTAATGTTTTCACTAACAAGCAATGCGACTCCTCCACCTTTGATCCCCCCCTGTTCTATCACTCCGAAAGCAAAGGAATCCTGGAAGATTTAGCTGTCAATCATGCCCCTCCTGCAACCAAGTTTCACTGATGGCTACAATATTATATTTCTCCATGCTCTAAGTTTATCCACCTTATAATGCTCCTTGCACTGAAATATATACACTTGAGAGAATGTCCCCCACATAGACTCCTTTGATCACCATCCACTTTTACCCGCCCCCTGCCCACCGGCCATTAACTTTAACAATCTGGTCCTCTCTCCCTTCAAATCTACGTGTTCTTCTACCCTAATCTCCGCACCATCATTCCAATTTCCATCGCCCTGCCAAACTAGTTTAAGCCCTCTCCAACAGATCTAACAAGCCTGCCTGACAGGACATTGGTCTCGTGCAGTTCAGGAGCAGAGTCCATCTTTTTTGTCCAGGTCAGAAGAGTTCCCAGTTATCCACAAAAGTGAACCCCTGCCCCAACTCTTCAGCCACACATTCATTCATCACATCTTCCTATTCCTACCCTCTCTGGCACGTGGCACAGGCAGCGATCCCAAGATGATCACATTTCGGGGGATGAGTGGGAGGTTCTTCAACATGTCATCAGGAGTGGAGGGCACCTCAATCCTTCCAGCCTGTTCCAAGTTTAACAAGATCTTGGATTCAATAACCTCAACTCTACATCTGGGCCTCGCACCAACCTTTCACCCTTCACTTTTCAAAGTTCTACCTCTTGCCTCCAAAACATCCAAAGGTTCTGCTTTGTGAGGAAGAGACTTCAAAACACTTGTGTGATGGCCACACCCCATGTGCAGGTGGAGGTGAGCTGCCCACTTGGAAGGAAGGGGATCTTGGTGGCGGTTCCGAGACCCAGCACCTCCCTGTCACAATGAGTCAGAATTGAGTGCATTTGGAGGGAACCAGCAAGTGGTGGTGCCTGTTGTGGGGATGGTGAAGGGTCACTTGACCTCTCCGACTGGAACCTGATGGGAGTGTGGATAGTGGAGGGTCACGTAACCTCTTCATCTGGAACCTGGTCGGATGTTACATCATCTTCCAATCAAGGCTCTGCCCACCCATTAGTCCACACCTGACCACTGGCCCCTTTAATCACTTACTGATTACCTGGGCCAGACCCCCCAGCTTACTGCACCACGTGCAGCTGACCAGTCTCTTTGCTTATTAGTCATGACTAGGAACACTGCTCTATGCCAGATCGCAAACTGTGGACATCACTAGAGGGGTTGTTGGTAAGCTGTGCACTATACTGAGTGTGGGACCGTAGTATTGTGTGGGAATATTTAGCTTTGAGCAACACCCCATTGATACATGGAATCGGGAGTGCATGTTGAAGTCCCTGTCTTGTGTGTTAGTTACTGAGTATTACTGCACATGGGTAACACAGAGAGAGAGAGAGTAGGTGGCCACTGGTATCGGAGATCACTGTATCTGATGTGAATGTCGTTTTAGTATCATGTTGTTTTGGGTCTTCCCCATTACGATTTCCCCATGTGTGCAATAAAGATCATCATCTGTTGATTTTGCCTGTGTGGACTCGCTTCTCTGTGAACCCACTGCCCCTGACTTAATCGCACGTAACAGTGCCCCTGTGGAATGAAGCCCCTACCTCCCTCAGCAGTGGAGGGACAGCTTCACAATCTGCAGTGTGGGACAGAAGGACGGCAGCTTACCTGCTCTCCAGGATGGCCTGCTCCACGTGGGTGCTCGTCTGGATGCTTGACGCTCCAAGGGATTTCTGGCTCATGAACGAGAGAAAGTGGAGCAGCAGCTTGGTGCTCTCTGTCTTGCCAGCTCCTGTCTCCCCACTGCACAGGTTGTCGGCATGGATCATCCATGGGTTTGCAGAAAAACACAAATGAGACTGCCAGCAGACTGAGCAACCATCCATCCCACTATCACCCAGGTGACGGCTTGAGAATCTAAACTCCCTCCAGATAAGAATCCCTCGTCTGAAAATGGCTGGCAACCATTTCTTCAGTTTCTGGCCCTGCACACGACCCCCAATCTGGTCATCCTGGTAGTGGGAAACCTGCTAGAGAATGGGCCGTGGAGGAGGGGCTGTCAGCTGAGGGATGGACTAAGTGGCAGAGGCATTTTCAGCTGGGCAATGGGCCAGGTTTCCTTGATCATTGCACAGGTGCCCCATGGGGGATGATCCAGTCCACCTCTCTTCACCCCCCCCCCCACAAATGGGGAACGAACATGCTCCACCCCAAATGAGGAAGGATCTGGGCCCACCCCACCGAACCAGACCACCCACCAGGGCCAGGTAGGAACCAGACCACCCCCTTGATGGGGAATGAACCGCACCCCTCACCCCATAAATGGGGAATGAACATGCTCCACTCCAAATGAGGAATGATTTGACCCACCCCACCGAACTGGACCATCCACTAGGACAGGGTTGGAACTGGATCACCCCCCCCAATGGGGAATGAATCACCCCCCCCCCCATGGGTGTGATCTGCCCCCTCCCCATGGGTGTGATCTGCCCCCTCCCCGAAGGAGTACGAACTGACCCCACCAGAGAACGGACCAGCCCACCCACCTGATGGGGAATGAACTGGCCCACCACCCCCCAAACCGGCCCACCTCGGACCATATGCCCTGGTATGATCCAGACCACTCACCTGATAAGCACACACTGACTGTCCTGTCGTTTCCACAGACACCCATAGCACTCATTAGCTATTGCAAAGATGTGGGGCGGAAGCTCTCCAAGCTGGTGTTCACTGTACAGCTCAACCATGCTGGCACTGTACAAACTCTCGATGTGTTTGTACGGGTTCACTGCAATCAGGATGGAGCCAATGTTTGTCTGGAAAAAATACATGAAGCATGAGGAGCTGACGAGTTGATCACAGAGTTGGAAAGGTCAGATCACTGTAATTTTTTTTACATTTAAATTTTAAACATACAGCTTCCATCCCACAAGCCCGTGCTGCCCCAATTACATCAAATTATCCTGCGTTTCGAAGAGTGGGAGGAAACCGGAGCCCCCAGGGAAAATCCACACAGACACAAGGAGAACATACAAACTCGTTAAGACAGTGCGGGATTCGAACTCTGGTCGCGGTCGCTGGTGCTGTAAAGGTGTTGCACTAACCACGACACTAACCGTGCCGCCATAATCAGAGATTTGATGAGAAATTGCAGGTAACAAGGAAAAACTAAAATCGATGTGGGAATGCAGAGAGAAGGCAGAGGAGAGACTGAAGGTGGAGCAGATTACGTTTATAAAATGATGAGAGACCCTGATATGGTAGAAAGGCAGAATCTTTTCCCCAGGGTAGAAATGATAAACACTATGGGACACAGCTGAAAGGTGAGGGATGGAGTGGGGGAGAGTTTAAAGGTGATTTAGATGGAGACAGAGAGATTGCAAAAGAGGAGAGAGTTATCAGAGACAGACCAAGTGAACTTGAAGCCAGGGTGGAAGCTGGCTACAGAGTGGGTAAAGTGGACGAGTTTCTCATGGGTGCACAAGGCAGCACCAAAGGGACAGAGGAAGAGTTGAGGAGCCCTGTCTGTTTTAGTGGAACAGACTGGCAGGGCAAGTCATGTCGGTGCTTTGAGAAAGAGGGATGAGCCAAAGGAGAATTTATTGAGAACAAGTGGATCAGAGGTTCTGTGAACGAGATTGAGGCTCCCAGATGGTATGTGGCCTCTCAGATGCCAGGGTCAGGGACGTCTCTGATCAAGTTCACAGCATTCTGGAGGGGGAGGACGGTCAGCCGGATGTTGTGGTCCACGAGAGACCAATGATAGAGATAGGAGAGGGGATGAGGTCCTGAAGAGGGAATTTAGGGAGTTAGAATAGAAGTCGAAAAGTAGGTCCTCAGGGGTAGTGATCTCAGGATTGCTGCATGCACCACATGCCAGAGAGGGTAGAAACAGGAAGGTGTGGTAGGTGAATGCGTGGCTGAAGAGTTTGAGCCAGGGGCAGGAGTTCAGATTTGTGGTTCATTGGGATCTCTTCTGGGGAAGGTCTGACCTCTTCAAAAGGGGCAGGCTACACCTGAACTGGAGGGGGGACCAATATCCTAGCGGGGATGTTTGCTGGAGCTGTTGGTGGGGTGGGGGGTTAAACTAGTGGGAATCAGAATGAGAAGGGAGAGATTAGGGTAGAAAGACAAAAGCTTGATGCTGTGTCTCTGAGTTGGTGAGGAAGGATGGGTAGGAGATAGAACATAAAGTGAGCCAGTTAGAGGGGTTGAAATTAGTGTATTTCAAAGCTAGGGGGTATTAGGAATAAAGGGGATGAACTTAGAGCTTGGATCAGTACGTGGAACTATGATGTTGTGGCCGTTACAGAGACTTGGTTGGAGGAAGGGCAGGATTGGCTGATGCAGGTACCAGGGTTTTGCTGTTTTAAAAGGGATAGGATGAGAGGTAGAAGAGTGGGGGGTGCGGGGGTGGGGAGTAGGATTACTGGTCAGGGATAATATCACAGCTGTAGAAAGGGAGGACGCTGCAGAGGGAGGGTCCACTGAGTCAGTGTGGGTGGAAGTCAGAAATAGGATGGGAGCTCTCACTGTGCTGAGAGTCAACTATCGGCCCCCAAATAGCCATCGGGATGGTGGGAAATACAGGGTTGTAGTTATGGGTGATTTCAACTTCCATAATATTGACCAGCACCTCCTGACTACAAGAGAGATGGATGGGGCTGAATTTGTCAGGTGTGCCCAAGGAGGATTCCAGGCACAGTCTGTGGACCAGCCGATGAGAGGAGAGGCCAGACTGGATCTGGGGAATGAACCTAGTCAGGGGGCAGACCTCTCGGTGGAGGAGCATTTTGGAGAGAGTGGCCACAACTCCCTGAGCTTTAGCACAGCCATAGAAAAGGATAAAAGCAGGCAAAATGGGAAAGTGTTTAACTGGGGGAGGGCTAATTATGAAGGGATGAGGCAGGAACTAGCGAGAATAAATTAGAAACTGATGTTTAAGGGTGAAAGCATAGAAGTAACGTGGAGGAAGTTTAGGAACCACTTGTGCTGGGTGACCACTGGCCCCTTTTAAATTGCAGCGCCTGGGGAGCCCTCCTGGGACCCAAGTGCAATTACTGGGAAGCAGTAGGAAGCACCTTTTAAATTGCAGAGGGAAATCGACCCATTAAATCAACAACCCAGCAGGGGGAATCCCGCCCCCGCAATGACACATCGCGTACTCACCAGAACTACTGCCGGGTGTTTGGACATTGGCTGCCCGGTGACGCACGCACACAAATGCTGACATCACCGGAATAAGGAGGTCAGCCATTTTCATTTTCAAATCGCCTGTGGAGGTGACCTAGGTAAGTTTAACTGGGTTCCCTGACTATCTCTGAGGTAAGTCAGGGACCCAGTTGGATTCTGACAGGATTGACCGAGTCAGACCCCTTCTAACTTCCGCGTGAGTGGGGCGCTCACTGGGCAAATTGTCTGGTTAAACCCATTTTACACGACAGTTTGAAAGGGCTGACTGAAACAGGGAAAAGATGGCATGAAAATGGAACCGTAGCTGACAAAACAGTTCAGGCAACTAGTCAAGCAAACATTAGATATAGGAAGCAGGAAACAGGAAGGGTTCACGAGAAGTACATGATAGCCAGGAAGGATTTTAAGAAAGGACTTAGGAGAGCTGAAGAGGGCAGGAGAAGGCCTTGGCATGTAGGATTAAGGAGAACCCCAGGGTGTTCTATGCGTACGTGAAAAACAGAAGGGTAACGAGAATGAAGATGGGGCCGATAAAGGAGGCAACATGTGCCTGAAGGCAGAGGGAGTTGGGAACGTCCTAAATGAATACTTTGCTTCAGTATTCACAAGGGAAAAGGAACTTATTAAGGGTGAGGTCTGTGTGCTGGAAAATGTGGAGATTAAGTGGAAGTGGAAGTGTTGGATCTTAAAAACATCAGGATTGATAAATCGCCGGGGCCAGACACGATCTACCCCAGGCTGCTGTGGGAAGGGAGAGAAAAGATAGCTGGGGCGGTAGCTATGATCCTTGAATCCTCTTTGGCCGCAGGGGAGGTGCCAGAGGATTGGAGAATGGCAAATGTGTCCCCTTGTTTAAAAAAGGTAACAGGGAGAATCCTGGGAATTATAGACCGGTGAGTCTTACATCAGTGGTGTGTGAACTAATGGAGAGGGTTCTTAAGGATTGCATTTTTGAGCATTTGGAGAAGTCCAGTTTACTCAGGGCTTTGTGAAGGGAAGGTCATGCCTCACGAGTCTAATTGAGTTTTTTGAGGAGCTCGGGTGATAGATGTGGTCTACTTGGATTTTAACAAGGCATTTGACAAGATTCCCCACGAGAGACTCGTCCAGAAAGTCATGAGTCACCAGATCAGTGGAACCTTGGCCGTGTGGATAAAAATTTGGCTTGTAGGAATAAAGCAGAGAGTAGTAGTGGAAGGAAAGTATTCTGCCTGAAGGTCAGTGACTAGTGGAGGGGCCGCAGGGATCTGTTCTGGGACCCCTGCTCTTTGTGATTTTTATAAATGACCTGGATGAAGAGGTGGAGGGATAGGTCAGTAAGTTTGTGGATGATACGATGGTTGGAGGAGTTGTGGATGGAACTGAAGGTTGTCAAAGGTTACAAGAGGATATAGACAGGATGCAGAGTGGGGTGGAGAAGTGGCAGGTGGAGTTGAATCTGGTTAAGTGTGAGGAGATGCACTTTGGAAGGACAAACCAAAAGGCTGATTACAGGGTTAATGGTTGGTTACTTAAGAGTGTGGATGAACAGAGGGACCTTGGGCTCCAAATCCATACATCCCTCAAGGTCGCTGCACAAGTTGATAAGATAGTTAAGAAGGTCTTTGGGATACTGGGCTTCATTAATACGGGGATAGAGTTCAGGAGTTGAGGGATCATGTTGCAACTCTACAAATCTCTGGTGAGACCACATTGTGTTCAGTTCTGGTCACCTCATTAGAGGAAGGATGTGGAAACTGTGGAAAGGGGGGCAGAGAAGATTTACCAGGATGTTGCCTGGATTGGGAAACAAATCTTATGAGGCAAGGTTAGTAGAGCTTTGACTTTTCTCTTTGGAGCGTAAAAGGATGAGAGGAGATTTGATACAAGATTCTGAGAGGCATAGATAGGGTGGACAGCAGGACCTGTTTCCCAGGGCAGGATCAGCAAACACCAAAGGATGTGTATACAAAGTGAAGGGAAGGAAGTTTAGGGGAGATGTCAGGAGTAAGGTTATTTTTTTACACGGAGAGTTGTGGCAGCCTGGAAAGTCTTGCTGGGAACAGTGGTGGAAGCTGAAACATTAGGAGCATTTAAGAGACTCTTAGACACATGGATAAAAGTAAACTAGAGACCTATGGGGTAGGGAGGGTTTTGTACTTTTTTTTAGGAAGGGATATATGGGTCAGCACAACATCGAGGATTGAAGGGCCTGTACTGCGCTCTGGTGTTCTATGTTCTTGGGTGTGCAAGGCAGAGGGTGATGCTAGAGGATGATCCAGGAAGAGGCAAAGAACCCTGAGGCCTTCTTTATGAAGGTTGGACATCTCCTTATCACTCAACATCTTCTCACTTGTCAGGAAAGTGCGACAGTAAACTGCACTTCCTGAGAAAACTGAAGTGGGCAAGGTCACCGGCCACCGTCATGTCAACTTTCTACAGGGGCTCTATCAAGATCGTCCTGGCCAGCTGCATCACCGTGTGGTACGGTTGCTGCAGAGAAATGGGTTGGATGTCAGTCCACAGGGCCACAAAAGGTAAAGGTTCCATGAGCGTCATGTAATACTACATTTAGAATGTAATATGCATGAAATTCTTTAACTTTTGTCGACCGTAAGGCCGACAGAGTCGCCACTTTGTCCAGCATTAGAGTGGCAGAAATGAACACTGGAGACTCCCTCCCCCCCAATCGACATGATCTACCGGGATCATTGTCTGAAGAGGGCATGGAAGATCATTGAGGGGGATCTTGTGGGGTAGAGATGGAGGAGGATCAGAGCCAGCTCCACCAGGCTGTGGAACAGCTTCTTCCCACGGGCAGTGAGAATGCTGAACGACCAAAGAAACTGCTCACACTGACCACCCGAGACTCTCATGTTCAAAAAACAAATTCTATTTATTTATTTATTTGTATAGATGAAAATATTTGTCCTGCATATGTATTGTGTGTCTGTGTGGGTGTTGTGTCTGGGTGTGTGTCTGTGTGTTTTGGACCGAGGACCGGAGAATGCTGTTTCGTCAGGTTGAACTTGTACAATCAGATGACAATAAACCTGACGACTTCCACAGTGAAAATGAGGCAGTCCCGCCCAGAGAACCCATTGTTAAAGTGACGGAGGGCATATGCGAAGGGTGAAGAGGGATGGGTTTAAGGACTACATAGGAGCGACATGCAGAGAAACACAAATTTAAAGGAGAAACATGATTTGTGAAAAATGTACAACAACCCAGCAGGTAAAGCGGTCCACCAAAGGCTGGCAGGGAAAATTAAAGATGGTGCTAAATCCAGGGGAGAGAGGTGTGAAGCTGACAGAAGTAGAACTGATGATTGGGAGCAAAGGAGGACCGCAAAACTGTTACAGAAAGGCAAGACGAGAGTGGGCATGAGAATGAGAAAAATGACTTCAAGAACTTCTCTATGTATGTACAAGTGAAAAGACTAGATAGGGCAAATGTGGGTGCCTTGTAGATAAAGGCAGGAGAGTGTACATTGAGGAAGAGGAATTAAATGAGTACTTGGTGTCTGTATGGAGCAAGACACAAAACACATGCCAGAGAATCAAGTGAATGTGAGGAACTGGAGCAAACTGGCACTAA
>NW_027211800.1:0-12204 GCF_036971445.1 Narcine bancroftii
TCGTTTCGTCCCCCTTTGCTGCTTAATTCCCCCCTTCGCTGCTCTCTGCACCCCCTTCGCTGTTCTGTGCACTCCCTTCGCTGCTCTATGCAACCCCTTCACTGCTTTATGCAACCCCTTCCTTGCTTTATCCCACCCTTCACTGCTCTATCCCACCCTTCCCTGCTCTATTTCCCCATCCCTGCTCTATTCCCATCTCTGCTCTATCCCAGCCTTCGCTGTTCTCTTCCCCCGTTCGCTGCTCTATTTCCCCCTTTCCTTGCTGTATCCCACCCCTTCATTGCTCCATTCCCCCCTTCGCTGCTCTATTCCCCCTTCACTGCTTTACCCCCGCTGCTTTATCCCCAGCTGCTTTATTCCCCACCCACTTTGCTACTTTAGTACCCCCTGTACTTTATTTCCCCCCGCTTTATTTCTCCCTCACTATTCTGATCCTTCCGTGCTTTACTCTCCCCTCTTTATCCCCCCCTCGCTATTCCATCCTTCACTGCTTTCCCCAGCTGCTTTATTTCCCCCCTGCTAATTTATTCCCTCCTCCTGCTGATTTATTCCCTCCCCTGCTGATTTGTTCCCTCCGCCTTCGATGCTTTATTCCCTTCCCCTTTGCAGCTTCATTCCCTCCACCCCTTCGCTGCTCTCTGCACCCCTTCGCTGCTCTCTGCACCCTTTCGCTGCTCTCTGCACCCCTTCGCTGCTCTCTGCACCCCTTCGCTGCTCTCTGCACCCCTTTGCTGCTCTCTGCACCCCTTCGCTGCTCTATTCCCCCTTTGGTGTTCTTTTCCCCCGTTCGTTGCTTCATCCCACCTTTCGCTGCTTCATCCCCCCCTTTGTTGCTCTATTTATCTGCCCATCGCTACTCTATTCCCCCCACTCGCTGCTCTATTTTCCCCCCTTGCTGCTCTATTTCTCCTTTCGCTGCTCTATTTCCCCACCTGCATGCTCTATTTCCCCCCTGCTGCTCTATTTCCCCCCTCGTTGCTCAATTTCTACCCCTTTCGGTGCTTAATTCCACCTCTTCGCTGCTCTATGCACACCCTTCACTGCTTTGTGCAACCCCTTCGCTGCTTTATCCCACCCCTCACTGCTCTATGCCACCCTTCCCTGCTCTATTCTCCCCTTCGCTGTTACATCCCCCTTCGCTGCTTCATCTCTCCCCTTCGATGCTTCATCTCCCCTTCACTGCTCTCTGCACCCCTTCGCTGCTCTATTCCCCCCTCGCTGCTCTATTTTTCCGCCTTGCTGCTCTATTTCCCCACCTGGCTGCTCTATTTCCCCACCTGGCTGCTCTATGTCCCCACCTGGCTGCTCTATTTCCCCCCTGCTGCTCTATTCCTCCCCCCACACCCGGTGCTTAATTCCACCTCTTCGCTGCTCATCCCACTTCGCGGCTTTATGTACACCCTTTGCTGATTTATGCAACCACTTCGGTGCTTTATCCCACCCTTCACTGCTCTATCCCATCGTTCCCTGCTCTATTCCCCCATCCCAGCACTATTTCCCATCTCTGCTCTATCCCACCCTTCGCTGTTCTATTCCCCCATTCGCTGCTCTATTCCCTCTTCACTGCTCATTTGCCCCTTCGCTGCTCTCTGCACCCTTTCGCTGCTCTCTGCACCCCTTCGTGCTCTCTGCACCCCTTCGTGCTCTCTGCACCCCTTCGTGCTCTCTGCACCCCTTCGCTGCTCTATTCCCCCCTCGCTGCTCTATTTTTCCGCCTTGCTGCTCTATTTCCCCACCTGGCTGCTCTATGTCCCCACCTGGCTGCTCTATTTCCCCCCTGCTGCTCTATTTCCCCCCTCGCTGCTCTATTCCTCCCCCCACACCCGGTGCTTAATTCCACCTCTTCGCTGCTCATCCCACTTCGCGGCTTTATGTACACCCTTTGCTGATTTATGCAACCACTTCGGTGCTTTATCCCACCCTTCACTGCTCTATCCCATCGTTCCCTGCTCTATTCCCCCATCCCAGCTCTATTTCCCATCTCTGCTCTATCCCACCCTTCGCTGCTCTATCCCACCCTTCCCTGCTCTATTCCCCCCTTCACTGCTTCATCCCCCTTCGCTGTTCTATTCCCCCCTTCGTTGCATCAACCCCCCTCGCTGCATCATCCCCCCTTCGCTGCTCTCTGCACCCCCTTCGCTGCTCTATGCACCCCCTTCGCTGCTCTACGCACCCCCTTCGCTGTTCTATGCACCTCCTTTGCTGCTTTACGCACCCCCTTCGTTGTTCTATTCCCCCTTCGCAGCTTCATTCCCCCTTTGCTGCTCTATTAACCACATTAACTGCTCTATTCCCACTTTGTTGCTCTATTCTACCCATCACTGCTCTAATTCCCCCCCTCGCTGCTCTATATCCTGCCTGCTGCTCGAGCTGTTCCCCCGCCCATACCTCGGTGCTCTATTCCACCACTTCGCTGCTTTATGCGCCCCCTGCGCTGCTCTCGGCGCCCCCTGTGCTGCTTCCGGCGCCCCCTGCGCTGCTCCCGGCACCCTCGATGCTCTATTTCCCCACCTGGCTGCTCTATTTTGCCCTTTCGCTGCTTTATTTTCCCCCCTCGCTGCTCTATTTCTCCCCCTCGCTGCTCTATTTCCCCCCTGCTGCTCTATTTTCCCCCTCGATGCTCTATTTCCCCCCCCTCGCTGCTTAATTCCACTTCTTCGCTGCTCTATTCCCACTTCGTTGCTTTATGTACACCCTTCGCTGCTTTATGCAACCACTTCGGTGCTTTATCCCACCCTTCACTGCTCTATCCCACCCTTCCCTGCTCTATTCCCCCATCCCTGTTCTATTTCCCATCTCTGCTCTATCCCACCCTTCACCGTTCTATTTCCCTGTTCGCAGCTCTATTTCCCCCTTTCCTTGCTGTATCCCACCCCTTCACTGCTCTATTTCCCCCCCTTTGCTGCTCCTTTCCCCCTTCACTGCTCCATTCCCCCCTTTGCTGCTCTATTCCCCTTTCACTCCTTTACCCCCGCTGCATTATCCCCCGCTGTTTTATTCCCCACCCCCTTTGCTACTTTGATACCCCCTGCACTTTATTCCCCCCCCTCTTTATTCCCCCCTCACTATTCCCTCCTTCTTCACTGCTTTCCCCCCGCTGCTTTATTCCCTCCCCCTACGCTGCTTTGTTCCCTCCCCCTTCGCTGCTTCATTTCCTTCCCCTTTGCTGCTCTATTCCCCCCCTTCGGTGCTCTATGCACCCCGATCTCTGCTCTATGCACCCTCTTCACTGCTCTATGCAATCCTTCTTTGCTCTATGCACCCCTTCGCTGCTCTATGCACCCCTTCGCTGCTCTATGCACCCCTTCGCTGCTCTCTTCCCCCTTCGCTGCTCTCTTCCCCCTTCGCTGCTCTCTTCCCCCTTCGCTGCTCTCTTCCTCCTTCGCTGCTCTCTTCCCCCTTCGCTGCTCTCTTCCCCCTTCGCTGCTCTCTTCCCCCTTCGCTGCTCTCTTCCCCCTTCGCTGCTCGATTGCCCCTTCGCAGCTCGATTGCCCCTTCGCTGCTCGATTGCCCCTTCGCAGCTCGATTGCCCCTTCGCTGCTCGATTGTGCCTTTCCTGCTCTATCCCACCCTTCCCTGCTCTATCCCACCTTTCTCTGCTCTATCCCACCCTTCCCTGCTCTATCCCAACCTTCCCTGCTCTATTCCCCCCTTCGCTGCTTCATCCCCCTTCACTGTTCTATTCCCCCCTTTGTTGCTTCAACCCCCCTTGCTGCATCATCCCCCCTTCGCTGCTCTCTGCACCCCTTCGCTGCTCTCTGCACCCCTTCGCTGCTCTCTGCACCCCTTCGTGCGCTCTGCACCCCTTTGCTGCTCTCTGCACCCCTTCGCTGCTCTATTACCCCTGCCCCTCGCTGCTCTATTTCCCCCCCTCACTTCTCTATTTCCCCCCCTCACTTCTCTCTTTCCCCCCTCGCTGCTGTATTTCCCCCCCTCGCTGATTTATTTTCCCCCTCGCTGCCCTATTTCTACCCTCGCTGCTCTATTTCCCCACCTGGCTGCTCTATTTCCCCCCTGCTGCTCTATTCCCCCCCCTGCTGCTCTATTCTCCCTTCCCCCCTGCTGCTTAATTCCACCTTTTCGCTGCTCTATTCCCACTTCACTGCTTTATAGAAACATAGAAGATAGGAGCAGGAGTAGGTCATTCGACCCTTTGAGCCTGCTCCGCCATTCAACGAGATCATGGCTGATCTTAAAGTTCAGTACCCCATCCCCGCCTTCTCTCCGTAACCTTTAATATCCTTATACTGAAGAAATATATCTAATTCCCTCTTAAATATATTTAATGAACCTGCCTCCACTGTCCTCTGTGGCAATGAATTCCACAGATTCACCACCCTCTGGGTATAGAAATTCCTCCTCATCTCGGTCCTAAATTATCCTCAAACCATGGCCCCGGGTTCTGGATTTTCCCATCATTGGAAACATCCCATCTGCATCCACTCTGTCCAGTCCTGCCAGAATTTTATATGTCTCTATGAGATCCCCTCTCAATCTTCTAAACTCCAGCGAGTACAATCCCAATTTGCACAATCTTTCCTCATAAGTCATTCCTGCCATTCCAGGTATCAACCTGGTGAATCGCCTCTGCACTCCCTCCATTGCAAGAACATCCTTCCTTAGGATGGATGACCAAAACTGCACACAATACTCCAGGTGTGGTCTCACCAAGGCCCTGTACAGCTGCAGTAAGGTATCCTTGTTCCTATACTCAAACCCTCTTGATATGAAGGCCAACATACCATTTGCCTTTTTAACCGCCTGCTGTACCTGCATGCTCACCTTCAGAGATTGATGTACAAGTACCCCTAGGTCTCTCTGCACTTCCCCATCTCTTAATCTATTGCCATTCCAATAGTAATCTGCCCTCCGGTTTGTATTACCAAAGTGGATAACCTCACATTTATCCACATTGTGGTGCATTTGCCATGTATCTGCCCAGTCCCTCAATTTATCCAAATCACACTGGAGCTTCCTGACCCCCTCTTCCGTGCATACAACCCCTCCTAGCTTAGTGTCATCTGCAAATTTGGAGATATTACATCCAATCCCCTCATCCAGATCATTAATGTAAATTGTGAACAGCTGGGGTCCCAGTACAGATCCCTGTGGTACCCCATTGGTCACCGCCTGCCACTCAGAGAATGAGCCATTTATCCCAACTCTCTGTCTTCTACCTGCCAGCCAGTTCTCAATCCACATCAATACTTTGCCCCCCAATCCCATGAGCCTTGATTTTGGAAGCCAGTCATTTATGCGGGACCTTATCGAAGGCCTTTTGGAAGTCCAGGTACACCACATCCACTGGCTCTCCCCCATCTATTTTACCTGTCACCATCTCAAAGAATTTCAATAGATTTGTCAAGCACAATTTACCTTTTGTAAATCCATGTTGACTCCGTCCGATCCCTTCTCTGCTAGTCATATGCTCTGCTATTACATCCTTAATAATGGATTCCATCATTTTGCCCACTACTGATGTAAGGCTCACAGGCTGATAATTCCCCGCTTTTTCTCTACCCCCCTTTTTAAATAGTGGGGTAACATTAGCTACCTTCCAATCCATGGGTACTGATCCTGAGTCTATCGAGTTCTGGAAAATAATTCTTAAAGCATCTGCTATCTGAATGGCCACTTCCTTGAGTACCCTAGGATGTAGATTATCAGGCCCTTGGGATTTATCTGCCTTCAATCCCATCAATTTCCCCAAGACTATGTCCTTAGAGATACTGATTTCTTTCAGTTCCTCCCTTGCATTAGTCTCTATGTTTCCCAACATTCTTGGGAGGTTATTTGTATCCTCTCTTGTAAAAACAGAACTAAAGTAAGAATTTAACTGGTCTGCCATTTCCTTATTCCCCATTATATATTCCCCTGATTCCGTCTGCAAAGGACCTACTCTGGATTTCACCAATCTTTTCCTCTTGACATATTTATAAAAGCTTTTGCAGTCGGTTTTTATATTTGCCGCAAGCTTACTTTCGTAATTTATTTTTGCTCTCTTGATTAATCCCTTTGTCCTCTTTTGCTGCATCTTGAACTGCTCCCAGTCTTCGGTTGCGGTACTTTTTTTGGCCAATTGATATGCTCTCTTTTTGGACCCAATGCTGTCTCTAATTTCCCTTGTTATCCACAGTTGAGTCACCTTTTTTGGTTTATTTTTATGCCAAACCGGTATAAACGAATTTTGCAATTTCTCCATTAGATCTGTGAATGCTTTCCATTGTGTATCCACAGTCAACTCCCCCATAAACACCACCCAATCAATCTTACTCAACTCCTATCTCATACCATCATAATTTCCTTTATTTAAATTCAGGACCTTAGTCTCGGTTTTAATTTCATCACTCTCCATGTCGAGTGAGAATTCGATCATATTGTGATCGCTCCTACCCAAAGGGCCTCGCACAACAAGATTGCTGATTAGACCCTTATCATTGCATAATACCCAATCTAAAATGGCCTGCTCCCGAGTTTGTTCTGCGACATATTGGTCTAGATAACCGTCCCGTAAACATTCAAGGAATTCCTCCTCCTCTGTATTTTACCAATTTGACTAGTCCAATCTATATGCAAATTAAAGTCTCCCATGATGACAGCTGTTCCCTTATTGCACGCTTTTCTAATTTCTCTTTTAATGACTTCCCTCACCTCTACACTACTATTTGGAGGCCTATGTACACCCTTTGCTGTTTTATGCAACCCCTTCGCTGTTTTATCTCACCCTTCACTGCTCTATTCCCCCCTCCTCTGATCTGTCCCCCCTTCGCTGCTTTATTTCTCCCCTCTCTGCTTTGTTTTCCATCTTCGCTGTGTCGTTCCACCCTTCGTTGCGTCATTCCACCCTTCGTTGCATCATTCCACCCTTCGGTGCTTCTTTCTCCCCTTCGCTGCTTCGTTCCCCCTTCCGATGCTTCATTCCTCCTTTCACTGATCGTTCCCCCTTCCGACGCTACGTTCCCCTCTTTGCTGCATCGTTTCCCCCTTTCGCTGCTTCATTTCCCCTTAGCTGCTCTATTCCCCCTTCACTGATCTATTCCCTCCTTCGCTGTTCTATTCCCCCCTTCATTGTTCTATTCCCCCTTCGCAGTTCTATTTCCCCTTTGCTGCTCTATTCCCCCTTTTCACTGCACCATTACCCCCTTCGCTGCTCTATTCCACCCTTCGCTGCTCTATTCCCCACCGCTGCTTTACCACCCCCCCCGCTGCTATATCCCCCACTGCTTTATTCCCCAACCCCTTTGCTGCTTTAGTTCACCCCGTACTTTATTCCCCCCGCTTTATTCCCTCCTGTTTTTCCACCCCCATTCCCCCGCTTTATTCCTGCCCACTTTCTTCCCCCTTCGCGATTCCCTCCTTCTTCGATGCTTTTCCCTCCGCCCCGCTGCTTTATCCCCAACCGCTGATTTATTCCCTCTGCCTGCTGATTTATTCCCTCCCCCTTCGATGCTTTGTTCCCATCCCCTTCGTTGCTTTATCCCCTTCCCCTTCGATGCTTTATTTCTTCCCGCTTCGATGCTTTATTCCCTTCCCTTCGCAGCTTCGTTCCCCTCCCCTTTGCTGCTTCATTCCCTCCCCCCTGACCGCTTCGTTCCCTCCCCTTTGCTCCTTAGTTTCCTCGCCCTTCGCTGCTTCATTTCCTCGCCCTTCGCTGCTTCATTTCCTCCCCCTTTGCTGCTTAATTCCCCCACTTCGCTGCTCTGTTCCCCCCTTCGATGCTCTGTTCCCCGCCTTCGCTGCTCTGTTCCCCTATTTTGCTGCTTTACTTCCTCTTCGCTGGTTTATTCCCCATTCGCTGCTTTGCTTCCCCCTTCCCTGCTTTGTTTCCTCCGCTGCTTTGTTTTCCCATTTTCTGCTATATAACTTCCCTGCTTTATGCACCCCAATTGCTGTTTTATTCCCCCTTCACTGCGACATTCCTCCGTCGCTGCTTCATCCCCATTCGCTGCTCTATTCCCCACTTCGCTGCTCTATTCCCCCCCCCCCACCACCTTGCTGGTCTATTTCTCCCCATCGCTGCTCTATTTCCCCACCTGGCTGCTGTATTTCCCCCCACTGCTGCTCTATTTCCCGCTTCGCTGATCTATTCCCCCCTCATTGCTGAATTCTGCCCCCCCCCGCTGCTCAATTCTACCTCTTTGCTGCTCTATTTCCACTTCGGTGCTTTATTTACCCCCTTTGGGGCTTTATGCACCGCTTCCCAGATTTATTTACCCCCTTCACAGATTTAATTACTTCTTCACTGGTCTATTCCCCCTCCTTCACTGCTCTATGCACCCCCTTCGCTGCTCTACGCATCCCCTTCACTGCTCCATGCACCACCTTAGCTGCTTGATGCAACCCCTTCGCTGCTCTATTCCCCCTTCGCAGCTTCATTCCCTCTTCGCTGCTCTATTAACCACCGCTGCTCTATTCCCCCTTCGTTGCTCTATTTCCCCCCCTCGCTGCTCTATTTCCCACCCTCGCTGCTCTATTACCCCCCTCGCTGCTCTATTACCCCTCGCTGCTCTATTCCCCCCTCGCTGCTCCATTCCCCCCTCCTCTCTGCTCTATTTTCCCCCCTTGCTGCTCTATTTCTCCCCATCGCTGCTCTATTTCCCCACCTGGCTGCTCTATTTCCCGCCTGCTGCTTGAGTCGGTACCCCCCACTCCACACACCTCGGTGCTCAATTCCACCTCTTCGCTTCTCTATTCCCACTTTGCTGCTTTATGCACCCCCTACGCTGCTTCATTTCCTTGCCCTTTGCTGCTTCGTTTCCTCCCCTTTTGCTGCTTAATTCCCCACCCCTTTGCTGCTTTCCCCCTTCATTGCTCTCTGCACCCCTTCGCTGCTTAATTCCCCCCTTCGCTGATCTCTGCACCTCTTCGCTGCTATCTGCACCCCTTCGCTGCATGATGCACCCCGTTTACTGCTTGATGCACCCCCTTCGCTGCTCGATGCAACCCTTCGCCGCGCTCTGCGCCCCTTCGCCCCGCTCTGCGCCCCTTCGCCCCGCTCTGCGCCCCTTCGCCCCGCTCTGCGCCCCTTCGCCCCGCTCTGCGCCCCTTCGCCCCGCTCTGCGCCCCTTCGCCCCGCTCTGCGCCCCTTCGCCCCGCTCTGCGCCCCTTCGCCCCGCTCTGCGCCCCTTCGCCCCGCTCTGCGCCCCTTCGCCCCGCTCTGCGCCCCTTCGCCCCGCTCTGCGCCCCTTCGCCCCGCTCTGCGCCCCTTCGCCCCGCTCTGCGCCCCTTCGCCCCGCTCTGCGCCCCTTCGCCCCGCTCTGCGCCCCTTCGCCCCGCTCTGAGCCCCTTCGCCCCGCTCTGCGCCCCTTCGCCCCGCTCTGCGCCCCTTCGCTGCTCTATTCCCCCTTCGCTGCTCTATTCCCCCTTCTCTGCTCTATTCCCCCGTTCGTTACTTCAACCCCCCTTTGCTGCATCATTCCCCCCTTCGCTGCTTCATCCCCCTCTTCGCTGCTTCATCCCCCCCTTCGTTGCTCTATTTCTCCCCCCATCACTGTTCTTTTTCCCCATCTGGTTGCTCTATTTACCCCCCCTGCTGCTCTATTTCCCCCCCCACGGCTCTATTTCCCCCCCTGCTGCTCTATTTCCCCCCTCGCTGCTCTATTTCCACCCCTTTCGCTGCTTTGTGCAACCCCTTCGCTGCTTTATCCCACCCTTCCCTGCTCTATGCCACCCTTTCCTGCTCTATTCTCCCCTTCACTGCTTCATCCCCTTCACTGTTCTATTCTCCCCTTTGTTGCTTCAACCCCCTTGCTGAATCATCACCCCCTTCGCTGCTTCATCCCCCCTTCGCTGCTCTCTGCACCCCTTCGCTGCTCTCTGCACCCCTTCGCTGCTCTATTCCCCCCACCCCTCACTGCTCTATTTCCCCGCTTGCTGCTCTATTTCCCCACCTTGCTGCTCTATTTGCCCCCCTCGCTGCTCTATTCCCCCCTCACTGCTCTATTTCCGCATCCCAGCTCTATTTCCCACCTCTGCTCTATCCCACCCTTCACCGTTCTATTCCCCATTCGCTGCTCTATTCCCCCTTTCCTTGCTGTATCCCACCCCCTTCACTGCTCTATTCCCCCCTCCTCTGATCTGTCCCCCCCTCCTCTGATCTGTCCCCCCTTCGCTGCTTTATTTCTCACCTCTCTGCTTTGTTTTCCATCTTCGCTGCGTCGTTCCACCCTTCGTTGTGTCATTCCACCCTTCGGTGCTTCTTTCTCCCCTTCACTGCTTCGTTCCCCCTTCTGCTGCTTCATTCCCCCTTCTGTTGATTCATTCCTCCTTTCACTGCTCGTTCCCCTTCCGATGCTTCGTTCCCCTCTTCGCTGCTTCGTTTCCCCCCTTCGCTGCTTTATTCCCCCTTCGCTGATCTATTCCCCCCTTTGCTGTTCTATTCTCCCCTTTGTTGTTCTATTCCCCCTTCACTATTCTATTCCCCCTTTGCTGCTCTATTGCCCCTTTTCGCTGCACCATTACCCCCTTCGCTGATCTATTCCCCCCTTCGCTGTTCTATTCCCCCCTTCGTTGTTCTATTCCCCTTCACTGTTTTATTCCCCCTTTGCTGCTCTATTCCCCCTTTTCGCTGCACCATTACCCCCTCGCTGCTCTATTTCGCCCTTCACTGCTCTATTCCCCACTTTGCTGTTTTACCCCCCCCCGCTGCTTTATCCCCGCTGCTTTATTCCCCAACCCCCTTTGCTGCTTTAGTATGCCACCGTACTTTATTCCCCCCTTTATTCCCCCCTATTCCCACTCTTTATTCCCCCACTTTATTCCTCCCCACTTTCTTCCCCCCTCGCTATTCCCTCCTTCGATGCTTTTCCCTCCACCCCGCTGCTTTATCCCCCACCGCTGATTTATTCCCTGTGCCTGCTGATTTATTCCCTCCCCCTTCGATGCTTTGTTCCCATCCCCTTCAATGCTTTGTTCCCTCCCCCCTGACTGCTTCGTTCCCTCCCCCTTCTCTGCTTCATTTCCTCGCCCTTCGCTGCTTCATTTCCTCGCCCTTCGCTGCTTCATTTCCTCGCCCTTCTCTGCTTCATTTCCTCGCCCTTCTCTGCTTCATTTCCTCGCCCTTCGCTGCTTCATTTCCTCGCCCTTCGCTGCTTCATTTCCTCGCCCTTCGCTGCTTCATTTCCTCGCCCTTCGCTGCTTCATTTCCTCGCCCTTCGCTGCTTCATTTCCTCGCCCTTTGCTGCTTAATTCCCCCCTTCGCTGCTTAATTCCCCCCTTCCCTGCTTTGTTTCCTACTTCGCTGCTTTGTTTTCCCCTTTTCTGCTATATCACTTCCCTGCTTTATGCACCCCAATCGCTGTTTTATTCCCCCTTCGCTGATTTATTCCCCCTTTCACTGCTACATTCCTCCTTCGCTGCTTCATCCCCATTCGTTGCTCTATTCCCCGCTTCGCTGCTGTATTCCCCGCTTCGCAGCTCAATTCCCCGCTTCGCTGCTCTATTCCCCGCTTCGCTGCTCTATTCCCCGCTTCGCTGCTCTATTCCCCCCCCCCCCCACCCCCTTGCTGGTCTATTTCTCCCCATCGCTGCTCTATTTCCCCACCTGGCTGCTCTATTTCCCCACCTGGCTGCTCTATTTCCCCCCTGCTGCTCTATTTCCCCCTTCACTGATCTATTTCCCCCTCGTTGCTCTATTCTGCCCCCCCACTGCTCAATTCTACCTCTTTGCTGCTCTATTCCCACCACTGCTTTATGCAACCCCTTTGCTGCTTTATTTACCCCCTTTGCTGCTTTATGCACCGCTTCCCAGATTTATTTACCCCTTTTGTTGATTTAATTACTTCTTCACTGGTCTATTCCCCCTCCTTCACTGCTCTATGCATCCCCTTCGCTGCTCTATGCATCCCCTTCGCTGCTCTATGCATCCCCTTCGCTGCTCGATGCACCACCTTCGCTGCTCGATGCACCACCTTCGCTGCTCGATGCAACCCCTTCGCTGCTCGATGCAACCCCTTCGCTGCTCGATGAACCCCTTCGCTGCTCTATTCCCCTTTCGCAGCTTCATTCCCCCTTTGCTGCTCTATTAACCACCGCTGCTCTATTCCCCATTCATTGCTCTATTCCCCCCTTGCTGCTCTATTCCCACCCCCCTTGCTGCTCTATTCCCCCATCGCTGCTCTATTTTCCCCCCTTGCTGCTCTATTTTCCCCCCTTGCTGCTCTATTTCTCCCCCTCGCTGCTCTATTTCCCCACCTGGCTGCTCTA